>NC_056741.1:1132357597-1132495097 GCF_019279795.1 Protopterus annectens | reverse complement strand
CTGTGGCCAGATGAGATGGGAGAGATGGGTCCGCTGGGACAAGCCTTCCCAAATGTGCTATGGTGTTACAGTTTTAGAACATATGTGAGTTAGTAATAGTCAACACAATCCAGGATTAGTTATAACAGCATACATAGATATTCCCATTAACCCAAAACAACAGATTTGGAACAGTTGCATAGCAAACAGAACACATGCATATATGGAACCACAATGGCCATTACAATGGCATACAGGTTACATTGATAGAAACAGGCCACCAATGATAGTATTTCAACATGGAACATTAATAGAAACACATTTCAATATTTGTTGAAGAATAGGACATATGTCCTAGCAGTAGGTTTGGTGTAAAACATACCCACTGATTTGTGTGTTTAGATTATTGTTGCAGATATGGTGGGCAGGAGAGGGAGATGTCATTTAACTTGTATATTCTTGCATTACTCACAACTTTAATGATCTTTGCTCTAATCATTACTCTACAGGTATTATTACAATACCCAATGGCCTTGGTTTGGGCAGTGGTATGTTTGTATACAGTGTATACTTCAACTGTCTTACAGCTAAATTCTACTTCTCTTACCTGGTAGACCTGTGGAGGGAATGTTAACACTACCTGAGTGTTTCTACACACATATTCTCAGATTCCTAGTTAAAATTATGCACATACCTCTCAACCTCTTAATGTACAACATCTGGACAATGCTTGACAAAATGGGGCTACAAATAGAAACATATTTTAAATATTGCTCTTATAAACTTTTTGACAGTTGCTAGAGTAACAGGATTTGTTTTAATATACATTTTCTGAAGGATTTGCGGTCTGACACTCAAACATTTGTCATTATTTGGTAACTACATTCCTGAGATCATCCCAGTGATTTGCCTGGAAAAAAGAGGAACAGGCCAAAAATATGAGCCAATTATATGGACATTCTGGGAAAATCTGTACAGTTGAGAGGTATGATATACAGCTTACTACCACTCCCAGGATTCAAATCATGGCAGTGTCTGCTAAAAATACAACAATTTCTGTTTCATCCAGAGTGAGCTATTTAGAAACTGCTGTCTGTTCCTTCTGTGTTTTCTAAGTCTCTCTTGGTTGTACAATCTGACCTTGTAATTACAGCAGTCTTATACAGACATTCCTAGACATATTTTTATGTAGCAAGTGTGAGAAGCAGTGGTTGACACAACAGTACTACTGTGATATCAGATCTTGTTGAATGCTACATGTCATACCATACAATACCAGAGTAAACACAACCAGTCCAGATTTAAAACTTTATGGCCAGGCAGTTAGTTTTCTTATCTGAAAGACCTGTGGGGGGAATGTTTGTTAATACTACCTGACTGTTTCTACACATATTCCCAGATTCCTAGTTAAATTATGCACATAACCTCTCAATCTTTTAATGCACAGCAAAGCTTGACAATATGGGGGTACAAATAGGGACATATTTTGAATATTGCTCTTATAAACTTACAGAGTTGTTAGAGTAAGAGAATTTGATTTAATATACATTTTCTTAAGAAATTAAAGTCTGAAACTCAAATGTATGTCTTTATTTAGTGACTGCAATTCTGAGATAATCCCAGTGATTTGCCAGGGAGAAAGAGGAACAGGCCAAAAATATGAGCCAATTATCTGGACATTCTGTGAAAATCTGTACAGTTGAGAGGTATGATTTATGCATGCAGCTTACTACCACTCCCAGGATTCGACCATAGCTGTGTGTGCTAAAAATACAACAATTTGTGTTTCATCAGATTGAGCTATTTAGAAACTGCTGTTTGTTCCTTCAATGTTTTCTGTGCAAGTCTCTCTTGGTTGTACTCTCTGACCTTGTACTTACAACAGTCTTATAACAGACATTCCTAGACATATTTTTGTTTTTATGTAGCACAGTGTGGGTAACAGTGGTTAACACAACAATGCTATTCAGAGAATGCAACACTAAATGCCATACAATACCAGAGTAAACACAACCAGTCCAGGATTTAGAACTTTATTGCCAGGCAGTTATGGTTTTATTTAAATATCACCAATATGGGACTATTGCTGTCATATTGTCTGGTTTATTCAGTACAACCAATACACAGTTTTTATACTGCCAGGTGACTTTCTACTACTATATATTTATTTGAAATGACTACTACAAGCAGGATTGTTACTCACCAGCATCGCGACACAGCCTTTGCAACCTACTGGCATGGGCTTCCAGATTCACAACTGCTCAGCTGCAGCTGTAAAGAGAATAGAGAAATATTTAGACATACTTATCCATCACATACACAGGCTGGACTTTGATAAACAGTTATTGATATGAATACATACACACTGCTGGGACCTCAGCCCTCTGCCTTGCTTTTTGGACCCATTCATCCAAGAGCTCCCTCTTCCTCTGCTTCAAGTCGGCATAGTGGTGTTGGACCTGCTCACTAGTCTGAGGGATACCATTGGCACTGGTGAGATCATGGGCGAGACAGTCCCAGGCTTCCACTTTATATTGGGAGCCCTGGTACTGGCCCTGCAGCAGTCTCTCATCATAGTTTTTTACCAGGAGTCCTACCATGTCCTTGGGCTCCTGTATGCCTTAGTGCTGTGCCCAGAAGCACATGCCCTTGCCAACACCTGCCATACTGCCTACAGTGGGAAGCTGCAACCAGTTATGCACTGTATTCCCACCTGCAGGGTTTAAATATGGCCAATTTCACACCATTTGCCATGATTGGACAGTTATGAATATGCTAAGCTAAGCTAAGCTATGGGCAAACCTGCTTAGCTAAGGTAGGCAGTGCTTAAAGGGGCAGGTACAGCAGTACTTACCAATGGGCAAATCCACTTAGCTGGGCTACTCATTGCTTAGCAGTCATATTTACACAGTGCTTACACCTGGTAAGCAGAGCTGTGCAATGCTTAGCATTGCTTATTTTTTATTTTATAGACTATCTGCTGTATGGTATTGATTCATCATTCATTACATATTATACATTTGTTTACTGTCCCTGACATCCCCAATGTGCTTTCATTATATTTATTCATGTGTGACTATACTGCATGTTGCACTTGTGTTTATAATGGTGTTTCGCAACTTTATTAAACTGACACCTCATATCTGGACCTACTACAGTACTCTGGTTAATAACTATATATTATTTAGTAGCTAATTATGAATAAATGTTTATGTACTGCATTCACATGTAAAATGCAAACTGGTTACAGTGGGGGTTGACCCGGGAATAGCTGCTTTTAAAGCATACACTCTAACCACTACACTATTGCGGTACTGCTTATGTTGTATGTCTCTTGCTATTTAACTTGCGCTGTTTAATCTGGACTAAGCATAGCTAAGTGACAGACACACCAGTGCAGCTATGCTTAAACTTTATTGCATGTTTAAAAAAAAATTATTTGTTGTGTTTTTTTTTATTTGTACCCTTCAGAATATCCATGCTAATGCTGAACCTGTTATTCTATCAACTTTCTGCTTTGTGGGATGATTGTCTTTTATGGCTTTGTCCACATTCCTTACTCTGAAGGGTTGGGAGGTGTGCACTATGTGCTTATGCTACATCTGTTATTCTATCAACTTTTGGCTTGCTAGGGACGATTGTCTCTTATGGCTTTGACCAGATTTCTTACCCTGATGGGTTGGGGATGTTATGAGCATTCTCACTCATTTTAATTTGCCAAAAGGCAATTCTGGAGTGCAGGTGGTGTGTGCATTGTGAGAGCTCTCCTCTCAGACACACCCCCTGCACTCGTACACAGAAACCTGTCTGTTTTAGAGCATGGCAGTGTGTCTTCATAATATGCATGGTGAGCTGCTGTGCTGAACAGCAACTGTCCCTGCCATGCAGGAATAACGTATTCCTGCATGGCTGCTTGCTGAATCTGGGGGACTGTTTTTTTTTTTTTTTGGGGGGGGGACTGCTTCAAAAACAGGGATGAAGGCAATTCTATTAAATGTGAGCACAAAATCTTCACAGAAGACAAAACTGAAAAGGCGGCATTTATAAAATGTGCTTATTGTACTAATAGCTGATGTAATATTCTTGGGCTGACTACTAAAACAAGCTATCTAACCAACCAATGTAGTGTTAGATCAAATCAGCATGTCATAGACAAATCCTAGTATCTGCTTATATAAACATCTCTCTCACTGCCATCTGATGATGTACTGAGCTGAATAATAACTGATCTAGAATCCAAAAAGCAATATGTGACAAGCATACTGATATTCCAGTTTAAAACTACCAGTTGTCTGTAAATATTGCAAAAAACTACAGTGAGTGAACGTAAAGGTGCAGTGTGTGCTCTATGCACCACCTTGTGACAATTGCAGAAGACAGCCGTGAAGGTAATTAAACAGGAGGAAAATTCACTTCTGCTGCTCATACAACTGTCAAACGATTGACTGGATGCTAATGCTTGCATACTAGTGAGTACAGTGTTTATAAATAACCCATATTATCCATGAGGGCAACTTAAATTATAAAAAGTAAACAGCAAAAGAATATTATTTTGCTTTCAGAAATCTGTTATCTCTCAATCTGGTTGTTCAAAACAAAGCATAAAATGCTCATGATATAATGGGACTCCTTTCAAGTTACCTAACCTGATAAAGGGATCACTTAATATTGCATTCATTATGCTTTACACCTGTATAGCAAACAATTTATTTTTGATTAAGTGACCAAATGTTAGATGGGTTATTTATTTTTAGTAATATAAGGCCACCTATGAACAAATTCTGTTTTAATTATCTGTTTAAAGTCCAACAGTATATAGTTTGAATCTTGAATTCAAACTCAGGAGGACAGAAAAGAGACTGATATCAAATTATAGTTAAAACCCTCCATGCAGTATGAATAACGATGCTTGCATCATTATATGGATTTTAACTTTGTCTAAAAAATAAGGTTGTTGAAGAAAGAATCTGAATCAACTTTTAAGGGATTTGCAACTGCACTTTTATGAATATCCAGGTAACATCCATTTTCTTCATAATATGAAAATCTTAAGAAACTCTCTGTCAGGAGAATGTAATTGCATTTGTAGTCTACAATTTCCTAAAATAACTAGATTTTGGTCTGTATTACTAGATAAAGGTAACAGACTGTCAAATGTTTAGGAATACTTAAATATATTTCTGTGTTGCATCATTCAAGTTAAATAATTAAATTAGCTTTGGAAATGATGGCAAACCACCTGGTTTATTAGCTTGAGGTAGCAGAAAAATTACTTTTAGTTCAAGAAATAGGAAGTTGTTCACAATTGTACTGATTTATTTACAAGAGTAACAGTAATTGTCTGATACTCAGGTTTTATGTCATTTTGAACCTACTTACTCTAAACAAAAAGTGTGCTTCAGTCTCTCAAAGAAATCCTAGGACCTTCATTAGTATGGCACATTAACGTCAGTGCCTGAACTCTTCATTAACTGAGTGCTCCTCCATCAGACAAATATATGTAATATTTTACATTAACAGCTTTAAGAGTATTTTAAAGACTTTTGAAAAATACTCACCAAACAGCTCTCTAATTATTATAAGGCATCTAAATATAACTGGCAAAGGGGTCAATTAGTTTTGTTCAGATACCTTTTGGATTAGCTTTATTACGTTGCCAGTTCTTAGAATAGTGTTTCAGCCTGAATCACATATAAACATCTCTGAATCGGTTTTGTAAAAGTCCTGTCAGCTTTTAATATCTGAATGATCCTTGCTACCATGTCAATGTGTTCATGAAAAACATTGGCAAATTACATTGAAAATACTCACATATTAGATTAATTGATAAGTACTAGACTAGATGAATGTGCCTGCAGGTGTTTCTGCAATTACCCCCTACTCTGCCTCTAGGCATCAAATATTGCTTGTTCACATTTGTATTAATAATTCCAAAACCATGCTACATACAAGGTATCAGAATATTTTATCTTGAAGGATATAGGATGACAAACACAATTGTACTGATATTTGACCTCTGTCAATGAGTATTTGTTAGACCTGTAAGGTGACAACTTCATTTTTTTAAAGGCTCAAGCTACCCCCCACCGGGAGATAAAGCTAGACACTCAAAAGAGCTGTACTGGAGGGACTGAGTTAAGCCTAGCCGATTTTCCTTTCAAAGGTGAGAATCAAACCCTGTGCTTTGTGTCTGTGAGGTAAATATCTTATCTATTATACTAACACCCAATAAAAAAAATGCAAATATGAAATGGTATTAATTTGTCTGTTATTTATATGTATGTATGCCCTTAAGAAAAGAAAAACAAACATTTTAGGTACTTGATATAATGCATACACCTGAAATAGTAACTATTACTGTATTTTCTATTGTGGAGCTTTTTTTAAAAATAATCTGATGAAAATGGAGTATGTCAAGTCAAATTACCACAGCTAACCGAAATAAATAAACAAATAATACAATACATTATAGTGCATAGTTCAAGTATCGTAACAGCATGTATAATTATTGTATTGCTGAATATTACTATCTATGAAAGCCATATAAATCTGATTTGTTTACTGCGGTTTCTAATATACAGAATCTGAAAAGTATAACCCTACTTTATTTGGATAAACATTTATTGTTCAGAAAATTCACCAGTATTAAGAAGAAAGAAAAGTTTATTTTAACCTTATTAGAATGTGAAGCAATAATAATTCATGTCTTTTTTAAAGTCCGTGTTACAAATATTTAATTTGTACACAGAAGAAACATGTTATTCTTTTTGAATATGGCACATATTATTGTAGGCATTCTTTTTTATTTATCTAAGTGCAAAAACACATCATAGTAAAATACTGTAAACATATTAGCAGTATTCTTATTTCTACATGTTACCACCTATTTAAATATATTCAAAGTAGATGAATTTATGAAATAGCAGCAGTATTTGCCCTAGATAATTGAAAAAAATCTCATACTTCAAGGGCAATATGTGCCATATAAGACTTTGCAAAATATCTTCACTTTAATAGAATTTAATCTCAAGGGAGGAGGTTAGGTGGCTGGTCTTTGCCAATGTTAGATTACCATTTCACTAGGCTGCTGTCATACATCTGTCTTGGAGTATGATGAGCTATATCCTTCGCTGTCTCACCTTTCTTTTATTTTTCAGTTTCATCTGGACTTAGCTGAAAATGTGCTAGTGGAATAGAAGATGGCACAGGTGTAAAATAAACAAGGTTATATCGATCTGCTTTTTTTATTATTTTATTTATTTGTACGTGATTTGACAGTATAAATTTTAATGTTTTATTATTCTAGGAATAAGGTCTACAATATAAGAAGCTGTACTGAGAAAACCAACAACATGTTGCCCTTAGTTTTCAATGAATTCCTAAATACTTTACAGATTTAGAACTAAGTCATGGACTGAAAAATAGCATAGTATCTCTATGAATGTTCACTAGAAAATAAGAACAAAGAATGTAATTATTTTTTGAGAAATGATTACATTTAGAATACTGACATTCTTCTGTGTATAAGGAATGCTTAATAAAAAATAAATAATGGTATTAAACTTCAGTTTATAAATGTTAATAGCAAATGTACTGCATATCATGGCCACATTTAGTTAATGAAGCTTTCAGAGACCTTGAAGACATTACTAGAATTGTTTAAGTAAGTGACAGTCATTAAAATAACCTACTGTTCCATAATCACACTGTTGTTTACAATTATATTAGTTATGGACCAGCAGATAGTTTAACTTCATTGATATTAATATACCTAGAGCAGGTAAATTAGAGTAACTTTACTTTCATTTTAATATTTCCTTTAGTAAAAGGTTTTGTTGCTGTTTTTCAAAATTAGTGATAATTTATCAATTTATGCATGTCTAATTATGCCTGCAGGGACAGTATGCTCAGTCACTGCATGCAATATTCAGTTCAGCTAACATACACAACCCACATCGCTAATACTGCAATTTAATCTATATAATTTAACATTAATTTCATGGAAACTGAAATGTCTTAATTGAGTCAATTGATAAATTAATTAGTGCTTGATGCAAACTCATATGAAGATGTTTATTCAGCATAAATAATTTAGCTGATATCTGAATACCTTTCATATATGTATATCAAACCATACGGCTTGTTTAATTAACTTATTGTATATTTAATAGAATGCAATTTGTTTATGCTTGTGTCATCAACTGTTATTGTAAGGCTCAGTTGCAACAATAAGTCTCAGCTGTGACCATAGTAGCTCAATGCATCTCAACAATATATGCTCCTGTCTATTCCAGTAACTATTTAAGGTATCTTATCTATAAACAAAGGACTGATGGGTCTAGAAGGGGATTGTTTGCTTAAGAAACACTGACCATTGATTTTATAAACTGAGTTATTTTCAACATAATGGTCTCTATAATCCTGATATGAAGTTTACATACAACATCCTTCCAATTTTCAGGCTTTATTATAATATGTATTATTTTACTTACAAAGGATCCAAACTGTTAAATTAAGATTGCAGTACAGCATACAAGTTCATTCTGGCAATAGTTCTGAATGAGAAAAAAAACTTGATATTAACAAGTCTATGTTCAGTAGACACTAAAAAAATATTTTATATCAAGTGCTTAACAACTGCTTGATTTTATTACACCTCTGAATTGCAAATGATATTATATGCTGAAATGAAAATAAAAAGACCAAAACAAACTCTAATTACCATTATAATGATGCAATGGTACAGCAGAGGAAATCTACAAGAAATAGTACTGGAGGGGATCAGGGGCAGCTCGTGCTATAGGACTGCAGCCCTCCCACCTGTAAAAAGAAAAAAAAAAAAACAGCAAACATAAAATCAAAACAGAAAAAAAAAAACCCTCCATGCATGCTCACAGCACAGACTTCTGGGTTGCAGGGCAGAGATGTCTGGATAAGGGAAAAAAGGCATCTCTGCCCTGCAACCTATAAGTCTGTGCGGTTGTCGCCACCCGCACACAGAGAAGACTGGACTGCATCACCCGCGGGCTGGAGCCTTCAACCTGTCACAGGAAACAGAAACCAGCCAAACCGGAAACCAAAGGTAAGCTGTGTGTGGAAAGCAGCCATGAGGGAAGCTGTATGTTGGACAGAGCAGTAAGTGTAATTTTATTCAGGGAAGCTGTATGTTGGACAGAGAGGTAAGTGTAATTTTATTCAGGTTAGCAGGGAAAGCTTAATGTGTAATTTTGTAACTGTATGATGCTTTAGCGTGTGTGTGTGTGTGTGTGTGTGTGTGTGTGTGTGTGTGTGTGTGTGTGTGTGTGTGTGTGTGTGTGTGTAAAATGCCCCAGTCACTATCTGCTGGTGGCTAGAGAGATCAGGCTTGAACTCTGCACCTTAAGTGCAGGAGGCAAGGGCCTGACTTCCCTACCCACTACCATTTGTAAATAAAAACAGATTTTGCCTCATATTTGTTCTGTTCCTTATAAAATCTGTGATTTCTGAATGTTTGTTTTTCCTTGCAAATCAGTAGTGCAGTGGTGCACTGGTAGCATTGGATATTTGAAATTTGTCCCTATTTTTTTACTGTATTCCCCCATTATTGGCTTTGTCCAGTTTTTTTGTACTAAGGTCGAGAGCTATGGCAAGAACTGAATTCACTGAATGTTTGGGGGCTGTATTCCCCCATTACTGGCTTTGTCCAGGTGTCTTTTGCTAAGAGGTTCATAGGTAGGTACTAGGCTATCGGCCCAAGGGCCTATGTAAGCCTAGACAGCAAGGTACCATAGCTTACGCTACCCAAGAAAGTTATTTTTTTGTGCCACTGTCCATCAGGGACACAGAAGTGATTCCCGGGGTGTATTTCCTATTTCCCATTCACTCATCAAGATTTTTCTTGAAGAGTACTAATGAAGACCTATGCTTGACATAGATGGGTAGCTTTTTCAGAGTATAGGAGGTCTCTGGGACAGGAATTTATCCCTCCAGCATGTCCTGTTTATTGTGGTGACAAGGGTTAGGTCCCTAGAGCATGTAGCTTGGAGGGATCGGGATTTCTTTAGGTGTAGCATGTCCAACAGCTCTGGGTTTGACATAGCTTTATATGTTAGGTAGAGATCACCTCGGAGTAGGCGATATGCTACGGAATAAAGCTGTTTTTTTGAGGTGGTCAGTGTAGGGCATTTGTTTGAGGCCAGTAATCCTACTTGTGAGGTATTTCTGTGGCCTTTCTAGCTGCTGCAGATGTCTTGTGAGGTGCAATCCAAAAGGGGAGTTGTACTTTATAATGGGTCTAATGAGTGACGAGTAGAGGGGAACAATGACCTTTTTTTTCCTGGATGAGAACCCTTTTATGATGAGGTGTGCCATTTAGAAATACTTCTTGACTACTGTGGCGATGTGACTATTAAAGGAGAGACTACTGTCCACCTGGGTCCCAAGGCCTCTTATCACACATTCGGTGTTAAGTAGATTGCTGCCTATGTGGTAGTTCATGGGTACAGAGTTTTTACCAAAGGGGATGACACTGCACTTTTTGGCATTGAGCTTGAGGTCATGGCTCTGATACCAGGCATCTGTCTCAGTGAGGCCCTTCTGTAGGATGTCCACATCATTTGGGGGCTTGACTATGGCTTCTAGTTTGCAGTCCTCTGTTAACTTCATCAGCCAGAGGCCTTCTGTGTTGGCCTGTACTTCAGAGAAGTAGATACCAAACAGGAGAGGTCCCAGGTCGGAACCCTGTGGCACTCCACTTGTCACTGCCTTGAGGTCAGATTTGGAGTCTGCAACTTTTACAGCGTGGGTTCTGTCAGTGAGCCATTTGGCAACCCATCTTGTGATGTAGGGATTTATACCTAGTTTAGTGAGTTTAGCTATAATTCCAGAATGGGGGATAATGTCGAAAGCCTTGACGAGGTCAAGATAGGCTGTGTAAACCATCTTACCCTCATCCACGGCTTTGGTGACTGCCTCAAAGAAGTCGATCAGGTTCAGGAGGCATGATCTGCCTTTCACAAACCCGAACTGGGTGGGATCCAGAGTTTGGAAGTTACCAATGTCTGTTTATGAGTTCCATGATGATACATTCCATGGCCTTGCAGACCAGGCTCATCAGGCTAATAGGTCGATAGTTCCTGGGATCAGTGGTGGCTCCCCCTTTGTGGAGTGGGATAACTGTTGCTGTGCACCATTCAGTGGGCATAAAGTCTGATGCGAGGCTATTATTGAACAAGGTGCTTAAGTGGGGAGCCAGTTCGTTCTGAAGTTCATGTAAAACGCAGCCTGGGATGTTGTCCAGTCCCATGGATGCTGTGTTTTTGGCTTTAGAGAGTGCAGCTTTTACCTGCGTAGTTGTGATTACAGGGACTCTGTATTCTTCCTGTATAGATATGGGTCCTTTAGTGGGTGAGAGGGATGTAAAGTTAGCACTGAACCGATCTGCCAGGATGTTGGCAATATCAGTTGGTTCTGTAATTTTCATGCCTTTGTGCTGTAACTCAGAGCAGATCTGGGTGTTGCCATCTAGATTCTTGACATAGCTATAGAATGCTTTGTGGTTGTCCTTGGATTTAGTGGCAATTTTTTTTTCGTAGCTAGCTTTGGAGGATCTTATAAGGGATCTCAGCTTCTTACTGAGGCTGACCAGGGAGCTCTTCCACTGGTGGGATTTTACTCTCTTTTGCAACAATTTCTTCCTTCTGTTGTACAGTTTGTTTATGGCAGGGGACCACCAGATTGGCTTCCTTTTTTGAGGATAGCATCTTGGTTCTGTTTGGGATAGCACGATCCATGCACTCATGTAAGTGCTTATAGAGTGCATTTGTGTAGGATTCAGCAGTTGTAATTGTATTGTCCATCTGCATGGGTGTCAAGAAGTTCACCACTTCTGTCTTAAGAAGCATGAAGTTGGCTTTGGAGAAATGTTTTACTCTGGTTTTCTTAATTGGGGGTGGGGGAGGGATGTGGATATCAAGAGAGCTATGTTCACAAAACAGCTGCTTTGGCATAGTGGTATGTTTCTCTGACTGTTTTGCAAAGGGTCCTGGGTTTAAGACTTGGCAGTAAAATGTATGGTGGTAACATGGCATCCTATTCTAGCAACTTTACAACATTATACAAGCAATGTTTAAAATGAGTTCCTGGTTTTTGGGCTTTTGTCTCTTCACCCCTACCCCGATAAATGTTGTATTTTTCCAGATTTCTTGTGCTGCAAAGTTCAGAGATACAGCTGAGTGTCGATTAGATTTTACAAGGAGCTGAGAGCTGCAGGGGAACTAAAGTTTAGTGCTGCTTATGCTGAGTCTGCTTGTATTGTTAATAGCACAACAGGTAGTGTACTTCTGATGCAGAAGTCTGTGCATTAGGTAGATGCATTGCTATTACTGTACTGTGTTGTAAAGGGGGGGTAGATGCTGCAGTCCTTTTTGGTGAAGATACCTAGTAACAATGAACCTATTGTCATCCATTCCCTATTGCAATATTACTAGCTTATTTTTTTAAGGCAACATAGACAATTTATTCATCAAGGGCAACAGGCACTTTACTTGTAGATGAAACAATGAAATATCAAGCTGTTTGCTAGCAGCAACCTCTTCATTAGTTACAGATTTATTTAATGTGGGAATTATTTAGATGACTTTTACTACTTCAGAGATTGTGCATATTTACTGATACTGGTGAACTGTTACTGGTGGACTATAAAATTTTAAGTAGACTTTTATGATGGAAATGTTCTGAATTAGGCTGTTGGTGCATGCGTTTTGTTTCATTGTTTATTGGAAAATGTTGAAAACAATACATTTAAAATGCTCTCTAACAACTGTACTGTATTGTACAAGGAATATAATTTAATGTAATCAGGAAGGTGTATCAAAGAGCACATGTATGTTTGTTTTGTGTGCAAGGGGCCTATGATTTGAAAAACAGCCCAAAGTTAATCTTTATCTGCCACTGGCAAAATGTATTTTCTTTGAATGTTGGTTTCAATGCTGCTTCAATGAATGAGAGTTTCAAGGGCAGAGAAGTTTTAATGCTAAGTCTATTTTCATTGTGAGACTGCATTGCTTTGTTTAGCAGATATCTATTGTGTTTGTGTTGTAAAATAAAACTTTCAAATGAAATCCAAATCATTGCAGAAGGAAAGCAGTATGCACATTATAGTGTTTATGGTAAATGGGGCAAAATAACCAAGGAATGGGACATTGGAATGCCTGCAGGGGGCTGGCTCCATTCGACCATGATTTTGTGAGGGGGAAGGGCAGCAAACTCGGACAGGCTTGGCTGAACTATACCCCTCAACTGTCCAGAATTTTGCAGAATGAATATATTTTTGCTTCTTATTTCTGGTTTGTTCCTCATAAAATTTGTGGTTTTCTTGCAAATCATTTAGGAATTAAGTCACTAAATAATGACACATTAAGTTTCAGACATCATAACCTTCAGAAAAATGCATGCTAAAGCACAAGACTTATTATTCTATCAACTGTCTTAAGTTTATACAAGAGCAATTTTTAGTACTGTTTGTATGTACCCCAATATATTTGGCCTTGTCCAGATTTCCTGCATTAAGAGGTTGAGAGGTACATGCAAATCGCTTTATAGAATTAGGAATATCCAAACCTCTCATCTGTTCCCAATTTTAGCTCAAAATGTTGCTTTACCCCTAATAATCCCTCCTCAAAGTAGCAATTTTGGAAGAAAACGTGGAGGGTTTACAATTATAAATAACTGTAATGATCAGAGTTATAGATTGCATGCATTTCTGAAATAAAAGTAGATTCTCTAATTTTGTCAGTTGCTCAAGTTAACAGTACTAATATTAAAAAGGTCTCCCTTCTTTGACAGGTTCCCAGCTGTATTGTGTGGCAATTTTATATTTTTGCATCACATTTTTGGTCCGTTTTTCATAAAATTGTGGTTTTCTGGCAAATTAGTAGCAAATCATTAATGACTGAAGTTAGAAAAATAATGGCAGACATTTGAGTTTCAAATTTCATACCCTTCAGAAAATTCACACTAATGCAAGACCTACTACTGTTCTATTATCTTTCTATGTTTATAAGAGCACTATTTAAAAATTGTCCTTATTTTTGGGCCTGTGTCCCACTTCTATGTATGGCTTTGTCCAGATTTCTTGCTCTGACGTTAAGAGGTATGAGAGTCAGAGCCATCACAGTCAGCAAGAGACATTTAAAATTGTGACATACTTGTTGCACCCCACTCCCCCATGTAGTGACTCTGGATGTGTCCAAGCAAGGCAAGGAGCAGTTATGCAGTGTAAGTGTGCGGAGTATTTCCCCATCTAAGTTAGACACTATCACGGCAGTGGCTTTTCATCTGTCCTTGATTTTGCAGAATGTTCTAGTTTTCTGTCATATTTTTATTCTGTTGATTTATGCTTCTTCAGAAAATGCATGCTGTTGCAGTGCCCTGTTGCTCTGTGTTTAATTAGCAATGCTTTAATGACCATCAGGCAAGCTTGTCAGAGATTGTAAGATGCAAGTACACTTTAATAAGCATACTGTTAAAGAATTACCAACATTGAAAGCCTTTGTTGTTGTTGCCATGCAGAGAATATTTACATAACTGGATAACGTATAAGCCTTCGGTATTGAAATGCATATGGCAGTATTTGTAATAAAGGACATGATTACAGTATTTTAAGAAGCTCATTACATTTGTTGGAGACTTGAAGTTATCTTTGCAGGCTTTACATGTAAACTAAACAGAATGCCAATCTATCATGTGTGGTCCATAACCTGTGCAGTAATCCTTTAAGCAATTTATGTTGAGCTTGTTTCTTGTTTGCTGTTCATGTTTTACTTTGATCATGTCTTCCCCATGAAACAAGTAGATAGTTGTTGTCAGGCAGCAGGTCTTTTTGGATAAGACACATTTTTACAAGTGGGGGTATCACAGAGATTGCTACTTTCAGCATGTTACTTGGTAATTTTATAAAGCTGAATATAAATTATAATTGGAATTGCACTACAAGGAGTAGTGGTTTGAGTTGAGTGCTGCTTGTTTTTTTTAATACTTGATTTTGACTGGCATTCCAGTAATGTATTTAAAAAGTCATTTATTTTTTCATGCCTCACAACCTTTGTGTTTCCATTTAGATATTAAGTAAGCTGTCATTTAGTCAATGCATTGAAATATTTTTTTCTTCTACACTTCATTTTGTCTTGATTGGACTCGTAATGACGGTTTGGCACCTAGGGCAGCGTATTTAATTAAAGTTCCAGTTGTTGTGGTTTTGAGCATAGCTCCACCCCTTTCTAATTGGCCACACCCCATTCCCATTGGGCCCACCCATTCAGCTGTCTTCTGCAGCCCCCCTTTAATTTGAAGTCACCAACTGCCACTGGGGGGAATTCAGTAAAACATACACAGTCATTTTTCACTCTGTGTGCATTGTGGCATGATGCACACACAGCCCCGAGAATATTTTTAGATTCAGTAACTCCTTGTAGCACCACGCACAAACAAGGTAAATACTGTGGCATGCTAATTATAGTGTAAGTAGCTGAATTTTATGCTAATCAAGCAAACCAACACAGTGGAGCAATTCAACAAACTCTAAAGCAGCTGTGCAGACTCTGTGCTCGTGTTCCCCATGTATTCGAAAACATTACAAATACAGCCACAGAAAGGAGTCAACATGCACAGAAGAGCAAGTAAAAGTTGATAGATTTGTACAGAACTGACCTTAACATGTGACAGCAGAAACATAATTTCAGTTCTATACAAGGTGAATGCGACAGCAGAAACATAATTTCAGTTCTATACAAGGTGAATGCAACAAAAGGAGAGTAACAATAACAACATATCCTATGTAAGTGCCATGACATAAATGCAGCTTTGTTCCCCCACTCCCAAATGAAGAATACACTTGTAACTAATGCAGACAGCTAAAAGTGTAAACCCCATGAAACAGACTATTCATAGTGGCATGTAAGCATATGCAGTATGTAGCTGACAAAATACAGGCATATTTTCTCAAAAACAGTACTCCTCTATGCAGACATACTACAAAGTAATACTCTTCCATGTGTGTTCAACATTTGGCTTCCCTTCAGTTGTCATGGCTATATGGTTGCCAACAGTGTAGATTCAGGGCTATCGGCATGGTGAAGATACAAATGAGGTCTGAACTCATTAGAATTGATGAATCTCAATAAATTGGAACCATGTAGGGGTGTTCATATTGTGTAGGCACTCCCTCAGTGTTTGTTTTCAATGGATAGCAATAGTGTATGATGACATCAGGGGAGTGTGTCAGGTTACACTTACAAAGGTGTACATGTTTGTTAGGGGTAAAAATGTAAATAAACAGTGCAAAATTCACTAGTTCTGTTTCATTAAGATGCAAACTCCTCTTCATTTGTTGGCAAAATATTTCACCTCTGTCTACTATAATTACATGTTTTATTATTTTGGTCATTGTTTGCACAATACAGCGCTTAGCACAATCATGACAAATGGAAGAATGAATGGCAGCTTTCCCTTTGCTTGTCATGTAACCATTCTGTGGCAGCACGTGTATGTATAAGGCTGGAGTATAGATGGTCCTGAGTTTAAGTATAGGGTGTGCAACCTTTCCTTCACTTTTTCTTTTCCATGTTTGCATGATATCACAATACCAGTTTTGCCCATGCTTACCTTATTTACACAGAAGTGCGTGAAAATGTAAAGAGGTGTGCATAGTGCGCTAAAGAGCAAGCAGCAGTTATGTTTAATAGATGCTAATTACAGCATAAATAAGTGAATAGGATGTTAATGAACCACTCCAACATGCCGGAGTTATTCAACAAGCTGTAAGGCATCCATGTAGACTCCATACTGTTTTTTCCTGCATACTTCAATACTTTTGGGGTAGAGACATGGAAAATCTACAGAGACTCAATGTTAGGGGCTGCTGCAGCTTTGATTCATCTGTATGCGCTACAGGCTGAAGCCAGTGTTGCTGCTGGAGATGCCAATAGGTCTAGGTCAAGAAAAATAAGAGTTTTCAGGCCCTGGAAAACTTTTCAAATGCTACATGACCTAGAGATTGTAGAGCACTACAGGGTGGATAGGGACACACTACAAGAAATATCACAAACCACAAGAAAACATATTAAAAATACAATGTATACAACAAAAAAGCAGAGAGGAATAAATATTAATGATATAAAACTTTAATACTGTCTTTGCACCTTGGCATACAAGCCTTCAAAGAGTTAAACAACCTTACATAAAATCCTGTTTTTTAACACCATTAATTAACACTCCAATCGAATCATTAAATAATACACCAATAAAAAATAACATTTAAAGTATTACTTTCCAGTTACATTGAAGATTCAAACTCAAAAGTACCAAACTTCAGAATGTATACTGTCTCTTTATAAAGCAATTTCTTTTTTACTTCAACATCATTCCATCCTTCTACATTCTCGTAAACAGTTACTATCCCCCATGACAAAATGTAAAATGGGTTGCTACAGGACTTTCAACTTTATTATGTTTAATATCTCTCCTGCAATCTGACTTTAAATGACCTTTTCATTTCTCCAGTATAGAAAAGGTTACAGTAGCATTTCAGGGCATAAACAACACCTACACTATTAAAATTAACAAACTGCCTTGGAATAAAGGTTACATGATTAATTTTGTCAGAAAAAGAAATTATATATTTACAGATCGAATACTTCCCACAAAGAGATGTTCCTAAAGATTTAGGTTCTACCCATATTTTAAGCTTTGGCACCACAAAGGAACTATAAACAATCATGCCCTTTATGCTTCATCCCATTTTAAAGAAAGGGAAGGTTTATTCAGTAGAACAACTTTAAGAATTCTATCCTTTAACAAATAAGCCCAATAATATTTAATAACATCCAAAAGCTCATCTGTCATTACATTATACGTAGTAACAAAATACACTTTTCTATCTGTTTGTCTAGTATTACTTATTCTTACTACATCTCTAGGATGAAAACTGCCATTTCTTTTTTTATTAATACTACTTGTATCTTGACTGTTACCAGTCTATTTAAAGCTTTTCAACTACACAAAGATCATAACCTTTCTGTAAACAATAGCTACAAGTTTTCCCCAGTTCCTCCATCAATATATCGTTTCTGTTAGACCCATAAGAGTTGACTGTAAGGCAATGAATTTATTATATGAGATGGGTGGCAACTTTTACCATCCAGAAATGATTGGTGTCAAAAAATTTTCTATGAACTCTAGTTTGTATATCTTCCCCTATTACATCCTCTAATTCTATGTCTAAAAAAACACTTTCTTACCAAACTGCACACCATCAAATTGAATACCAAACATATTACATTGCAAACTATGAATAAATTCATTTATTAACACTTTTCTACCTTTACATAAAAAGATAACATCATCAATGAACCTAAAATATTGTACTACATGCTTTTTATAAAGTTCTGACTGATACAAATGTTTGATTTCAATGATACAAATGTTTGATTTCAAAAAAGCCCATAAAGAGAAAAAAGCCTATAAAAAGATAACTCAATCGCATAATTCATTAAGGGGCTATCTCCTAAAAATAATTCACTGCTTCAATACCTAAAGAATGACTTATACTTGTATATAGACTTTTAATGTCTATAGTCAACCAGTAATTTCAGCTTTCCCTTTCACAGAGCAGGATAGGGTATACATTGACCACAAGGGATACCACTTTATGAACTACCAAGTTGTGTATAATGCCCAGGAAATTATCTTGAATGTGTGTGCTGACAACATTGGCAGTCATCATGACTCCCATATCTAGCACACATCACAGCTGTACCAGATGTTTGATAGGGAAGACATCCCACAAGCCCATTTACAAGAATGCCACAATGCAGTACACGCTTAAATCAGAAACATCATAGAGCATGTGTTTGGGCTGCTGAAGTCATGGTTCCTGTGCCTAGAAATGTGGTGGAGCCCTACAGTATAATCCATATGCATGTGCACAAATCTTCACAGTATGTGCTATACTAGACAATCTTATCCTGTGGAAATAGCTGCAGCAGGATCAGCAAGGTGAAGGGATAATCCCCCGCCAATGCCTAGGTCACCACAGCCACAGTCAGAGGAGGACTTGGAGGAGGAACAACCAGCTGCTGTGTTTGGAGGCAGAAATAGGTATGCTCTGTATACCCTTGTCTTGGCTAAGAGACAAAGCATAGCACATTCATTGACCACCAAGGTGCCCAATACCTTACTCCTACTCACATACATGGAGTAAAATTGATGCCAGGCAACTCACACAACATTTAACTTCCCATGTATTGGCTGTGTACTGCTTGCATCAGACAAAGTCAGCTCTGAACTAAAACTGTGTAAACTACTGCATTTGCAAGGCAAGTCCTGAACCTAGAGTGCATTCTTTAATACTAGTATGGCATATCCTTGTATTTCTTAACTTGGCACAGTAATTAAGTAAATAGTGGTGGATTTGCACAGAAAGTACCTTAACATGACAGCAGAGACTTATTTACTTATATGTGTTCATTAGTACTTAATAGGCCTCAGACATCAAAGATTCACACAGTCATTCCACTCAAAAATACTGATGATCACTGCATGCCGTCAGTTTAGCACCATACATTTGTATTGCTAAATCATTAAAGAGAAAAGTTAGAAAGTAATGATAGTTAGGGAAACAGGTGGACAATGGTCTCACCTTCAATAACCACATCACCACAACAGTCAGGAAATCCTTCTATGTGGCACATCTCATCACTAAGGGCTTTTCATCCAGAAAAAAAGGAGGTCATTGTCCCACTGTATTCATCCCTCATTAGACCTGTTATAGAATACAATGCCCCATTTGGTATGTACCTCTCAAGACATCTGCAACAACTGGAAAGGCTACAGAAATACTTCACTAAAAGAATCACAGGCCTAAAGCAGATGTCCTATGCTGGCCACCTTAAAAAACCTCCAGCTGTACTCTGTCGCATATCGTCTACTCAAAGGCGATCTCTGCTTAACATACAAGGCCATGTCAAACCCAGAGCTGTTGGACATGCTACACTTAATCCCAATCCCTCAGAGCCACATGCTCCAGGGAGCTAAACCTTGTCATAACAATAAACAAAACATGCTGGAGGGATAGGTTCCTGACCCAGAGACTCCCCAGACTCTGGAATAGACTACCCATACATGTCAAGCAGAGCGTCTCCTTGGCCCTCTTCAAAAGGAACCTTGACGATTGGATGAGAGAAAGGAAATTCACCCTGGGGATCACGTCAGTCACCCTGCTAGACAGGGGTCCAGGGAAGTAAATAGTGCAGGAAGAAATAGCCAGGGAATTGTTATGGCTAGGCTTGTATAGGCCCTAGGGCCGATAGCCTAGTACCAACCTATGAACCTACACATTGCAGTTTCTGACTTCACAACCATTCCCAAGACCAAACAACATGCAGGATGAAGAACAAGGAGAGTAACAAGAGCATCATATCCTTGTTTGTGCCATAGCAGTAACTCACCTTTTGTCCCACATAAAAGAATAGTATATACTTGTTTTTGCCATCCAAACTGGTTGTCAGTTGCTGGCAACTGCATATCATATTAGTCCCAGTTAATATCCTCACATATTTTATAGCCAATGCTATGGAATGGCTAACACACTGCATGCCTCACACTACTGGTCAGAAAAGTGAAGAATTATCAAGAAACACAGAAATGTAAGACAGAGCTCTATATTTCCAAGCATAATCACAAGAGGTTGCGTATTACTAAGTGCACTATGTCAAAATATAATAAAGATAATTAAATGTACAAATAACAGCTGATGGTTTGATAGCAGTGTACATCATGCTACAGTTAGATGTGTGAAGAATGACTTCAATTCTTTGCTGGAAAGCAGTTTGTGTGACAGAGGAGTAAGGTATCCATCCTATTTTTTGAAGTTGCATTAGTGTGAGAGTTAAAACTATATAGAAATATTTCATGTGTACTATCATTTTTTACTGGGTATGTCATACATTGCTATTCCTCATTTGACGTATATCACCTTTTTTTCTTCTTTTTTTTCCTTTCCTTATTTTTCTTGTTTTTAATTTCACTTTTTGCATGATGTGCCATGTAACACAAACAGTGGAACTGGAGAACAAATACATTTCAGGTTTGGCTGTAGAAACAGGAAAAAACAGACCACCGAGGAAGCAGAAGGCCAAAATAGAAACTAGATACATTCAAGTAATGCTCTTGGCCATCACAGAAACCCAACCTAGAGTACAGATGGTACTGGGTTCTAGTACAGAGTATGCAACCTTTGTTTTACTGCTGTGACATTGTCATTTACAACAATGAAGTGCAACATAGACAGCTGTTTCTTCAACCTTCTTGTGGCAACAGGTGTAAGTGTAGAACTGCAATACACATGGTCCTGGGTTTCAGTACAACATATTCCATACATTGTTACTTTTACTGATTTAGTAATCTATGTATTGTCACATTTATGATCAAATGTATGACTGCGGGTATACTATGTACTACATGAAACAACCATGAATTTGTATTGATTGCCACTGTTTTGCTCTCCTCGCCATATCGCAAATGCGGTGCTGATAACCAGGAGGTATATCTTAGATACTCAATATGACTTGTCAGACATTAGCAGTGTGGCTCCCATTTGTGCACTGCTTACCTACGTGCAGATAGCTGTATGTACACTTTGTTAACCATCACACAAACCTGCTGGTCTCTGCGCTACGGAATTGTATATATGATGCTTTATTATTGGTTTTTACTTTCCCTTTACTTTGTATGACATAAAACTACATGTGAAAACATTGCAACACATTCCTGTGTTGCCTCCCCACCAAACACTACACCCTTGGGTCTCAGTACTTTTTCCACACCTATATTAACCACACTACAAAGTGTAATATATAATGCTATGTGCTCCCTCATGGGCAGGGCCAGTTGGTGATACTCACAACCTCACTCTGCTAAACTCAAAAATCCAACTATGCTCAATAAGAGTACTTGTGTTGTAACACAGCTAGGTTTCTAGCCTAGTACTATTAGGCTACTAGACTAGTAGCCTCATATGAAACTATTTGCCTATGCAAGCCTCCCAAGCCATTGTTCCCCACATGGCCTGCTGTTGTCATCTACTATAATGGCACCTGCACTCTTGTATAAATCCAACTTGTGTCATGGTGCTTGCTTTACATAATGGGTTCTATAGTCACTGCACTTAGATATGTAGGGGTTCTGTTCTCACTGCATTTGATTGTGTGTGTCTAGTCAGCAGAGTAGATGAGGTATCCTGCAACTTACTTTTCCAGTGACATGGATTGCCAGTATGTTGATACTTGCACAAGCCTACACATTCATTTCATGTAGTCCTCCCAACGTGTTGTTTCCCATATGACTTGCTGATGTCAACTACTATAAGTTCACCTGTACTTCTGTATAAATCAGATTTGTGTCATTGTGTTTTTGTTAAGTACTGTGTTGTATAGTTTGTGCATTTAGATAGGTAGGGGGTTTGTTCTTACTGCAGTCAACTGTGTGTGTCTAGTCAACAGAGTAGACATGATATAGTACAGTTACTTCTCCAATGGCATGGATTTACAGTATTTTGATATTTGCACAAGCCTACACATCCATTTCATGCAGCCCTCCCAACCTGTTGTTTCCCACATGGCCTGCTGTCATCTACTATAACTACACCTGCACTCCTGTATATATTATATTTGTTCCATGATGCTTGTATTAGGTACTGTGTTCTGTAGTCTGTGTACTTAGGGGGTTCTATTATAACTGCAGTGAAGTGTGTGTGTGTGTGTGTGTGTGTGTGTGTGTGTGTGTGTGTGTGTGTGTGTGTGTGTGTGTGTGTGTTTGAGTGTGTGTTTCTCTGAGCTGTTGCTTAACATTGCCAAGAGCATTTTACACCAGCATGTGGGGCACTTATCCTGTCTGTAACAGACAATGCTGATGTCATAAGCTATAAAGTGTTGTCTGACACACTTCACGCCAGAGTTCAGTTGTGGCACTTGCATAAAATAATGTGTTCTTTAGTCTGTGTACTTAGAAAGGTAGGGGTACTATTCTTGCTGCAGTCAACTGGGTGTGTGTGTATGTCTGTAAGCTGCTACTTGACATTACCAAGAGCAGTTTGCACCAGCATGTGGGGCACTTATTCTGGCCTCCACAGACTTAACTGATGTCATCAGCTATATGATAGTTTTGGATTGCAGCAACCCCAACAGGGCATGGTCAGACATTGGGCTCGAGGCCAGGCAGATGTGACCTCATCCTACACCAGGCCAATTACAGTGACATGCCTTTTAATCTCTCCATACACATCATGGTATGGTTTGTAGCCTCTGTTATATTGATAAGAAAGGCCTGTGGTCTTTTCAGAGATACTTTATAGATCTAAGCCGACACACCCAGTGGAAGTAAGGCAGCCTGCAGTACAGTTATTATTTCCTCCTCTCAAACAGTAATCACTCAAAGCTGCAATCCATTAATAATCTACACCATACAGAAAGGCAACCCTGTAGCTATGAAAACTGATTTTGAAGAGAGTTCTGTTTGGAACAGTGATTAGAAAGCATTTTCTTCAGGATATCTATACAGAGGAGTACTGAATCTCAGAAGGTATGGTTCTGTTTTTGTCACCTATCTACTGCATATCCTGGAATGTATTTAACAATAATGTGAAGCATAGGCTTTCACACTGTTATCTGCATGTATTACTTGGTGTACTAATGGCATGGTCATGTCTGTCAAGCCATTTCAGAGGTAGACATGATTGTCAAGACATGAAAATACATGGAAATGAATGTTGAGAAATACATACAAATGTTTCAGGGTCAGGTCCTTTGACAGCACTTTTGGCAAATGTTTTGTAAGCCAAAAGTATCATTAAAAGCATTGTTGTGCAATGGTGTGCATCACACACCAATGAGCAGCAATGATTATGCAAAAAGATGTTAGAAGTATTAGATAAAGCTGTACTCAAAATAAAGCATATATATATATATATATATATATATATATATATATATATATATATATACATATATATAATTTTATTCACTTCTTTTATTTATTCACTATATATATATATATATATATATATATATATATATATATATATATATAATTTTATTCACTTCTTTTATTTATTCACTATATATATATATATATATATATATATATATATATATATATATGATATTCTCTGAATGTTATCATGAGTATATCTATTATATACAAATCCAGTTTGGTCCTCATCTATGATTTGTATCAATTTTTTTGATTCTACTAATATTGACATAAAGATTTTATAGTCATTGTTGAGTAATGAAATTGGCCTATAAGAACTACATTGTAAAGGATCTGTTTTTTCTTTTATGATAGGTGAAATTAAGGAATACCCCCATGTGGGTGGAATTAAATTTTGTGATTGCTTTTCATTTAATGTTTTATGAAATAAAGATATTACTGAGGTTGGAAATATCTTCTACAATTCATTAATTATGCCATCAATTCCCGGTGTTTTATTATTTTTACTTTCCTTGATTTTTTTCAGTAATTTCTTTTAGGGATATTTGTTTTTGAAGATCTAATTTTAGTTTTTCTGGAATTACTTTTAATTTTGTTAAATTGAACTCTAAATTTGAAAGATTAGAATGGTGTGGATCATCTTTGTAATGCTCAGTGAAGTGATATATAAAGGCATCCAATATATCACTTATGTCTGATACTTTTTTATTTTTTTTCTCTTCATAAATGATATTCACGATATTGTTTTCAATACATTGTCTTTTAACTCTAACTGCTAAGTTATGCATTTGCTTGGGCGATATAGCATATGAGTTAAGTTTTAGGTTTTCTATTGCTAGATTAGTTTTATGAGTTAGAATTTCATTATATTTTTGTTTAACTCAATTGATTTTTTATTGTTTTATGGATTTTATAGATTCATTGATATTAAGTTGTGATTTGTTTTGGATGTTATGTAGATCTGAATCCCATTTCTTTATTTTATTTTTATACCATGAAATAATTCTTCCATTTACATAAGCTTTTAAAGTATCCCATATGTTTATTGTATTTGTTTCATTAGTGTAGTTTATATCTAAGAAGAATTGTATTTCTGAATCTAGCCATGGTTTGAATTGTTTTAATTTTGTGATATAGCCTGGAATTTTTGTCATAAAGATTAACTTCTTAAACTCTGTGTGTATTTTAAGGATTAATGAGTTATGATCTGAAAAAGGACATGGAATCAAAAAGAAGTTTGTTATTTTTGTGCTTAGTTCTTGGGATATGAATATTTTGTCTGTTTTAGTTTGAGTACCAAATCTATGATCTTGATGCCAGAATGATAATCAATTACTCTCTTTATATCTGAATGTGTCAATTAGATTTAGGCTTTCACAGCATTTTTAAGAGATTTTCCTGTGCTATTAATGCATAGGCTTCTTTTGTTGGATGTCTCGGAATTATGCAGGATGCAATTAAAGTCTCCTCCTATTATCAGATTTCCCTTGTATATTCTAGTAATTAGGTCTATATGTTTTCTTCCTGACCCCACCTCTATAACTGTGAACCAGTATACATTTGCTAAAGTCCAAACCCTATTATTATATTTTATTATTACAACACACAGAAGTCCTTCCTTATCTTCATATTTATAAAGGATTTGAGGCATGGTGACATTTTTTTCCATAGAATTAGTATTCCCCTAGTCTTTTTCTTATATGGGAAGTGGGCTAATATTTTATACTCATTAGGATTACATATAAATGTGTCTTCTGTTTTAAAGTGTGTTTCTTGAAGAAATACCATGTGTACTCTATTTCATTTTATATCTTAATAAGTCTGATCTTTTCCTTGATTTATTTAAACCATTTATATTTGAAGATAGACAGGTTAAATCCATTCCTATTGATTAATTGTATATAATATTTGTGATGATAAATAAATCTGTAGTGCTTTATAATGTGTAGTATGTGTAACATCTCTTTTGATTTTTAACATTATTAATACAAGTACATGCCAACACCAAGACCTTCTGGCTAACAAAGTTCACAGATGACTGCAAACTGGGAGCCATTATTGAATTCCCAAATGCTGTGGATATTCTACAAAAGGGCCTTACAGAAACAGATGTTTGGTGCCAGAGCAATGGGCTCAAGCTCAATGCCAAGAAGTGTATAGTTATCCCCTTTCATAAAAAAAAAAAACATGTACCCATGAATTACCACATAGATGGCAGTACACTAAACACTGAAAGTGTGATAAGAAACTTAAAAATACAGGTGGACAGTGGTCTCACCTTTGATAAGCACATTAGTATAAGCCACAACAGTCAGGAAATCCTTCTATGTGGCACACCTCATCACTAAGGGCTTTTCATCCAGAAAAAATGAGATCATTGTCCCACTGTACTCATCCCTCATTAGACCCAAAATAGAGTACAACACCCCATTTGGTATGTACCTCACAAGACATCTGCAACAACTGGAAAGGCCACAGAAACACCTCATTAAAAGAATTACAGGTCTAAAGCAGATGCCATATGCTGACTGACTAAAAAAACTCCAGCTATACTCTGTCACATATTGTCTACTCAGAGGCGATCTCTGCTTAATAAACAAGGCCATGTCAAACCCAGAGCTGTTGGACATGCTACACTTAAAGAAATCCCAATCCCTCAGAGCCACATGCCCCAGGGACCCAAATCTTGTCATCACAATTAACAAAACAAGCTGGAGGGATATGTTCCTGACCCAGAGACTCCCCATACTCTGGAATAGACTGCCCATGCATGTCAAGCAGAGTGCCTACTTGGTCCTCTTCAAAAGCAAACTTGACGACTGGATAGGAGATAGGAAATTTACCTCAGGGATCACATCAGTCACCCTGCTAGATAGGGGTCTAGGGAAGTAAATACTGTGGGAAGAAATAGCCAGAGAATTGTTATTGCTAGGCTTGTACAAGGCCCTAGGGCCGATAGCCTAGTACCAACCTATGAATCTATAGAAGATATGAAGTATAACTTTGTTCAAGCCAATAAAGGAAAGAAAAAATAAAAATTTCTTGACTACATGATTATGAAGTGATATACACTTTCAATCCAATAGAAAAAGAAAAATCTATCAGATTGACTTTCATATCTACCAACAAGAAAAATTGAAAATTACCCTATTCGAGCTCCAGTATGAGTTTTTTTTTTAATTGGAGATTTATAGAATCTAGGTAAGTGAAACAATATTCTATTATATATGTAATTTATGTAATGTAATATATAAAGTTGAATGTATGCAAAGTATGAAAAATATAAATCTTCTGAAGATTTTTTTTTATCTTTTTAACATAAGTATTGCTTTTGTAACTTAGTTTAGTCTCTAAATAATCTTTCTTTTAGCATATAGCAATCTTGTTATGAACTAAGTGTAACATATCTATGAGCTTATCTAAAAAACATTAATCTAGCATTTCTTGCTTCTTAAATTTGAAATATTATCAAATCTGATGAAAATAAACCAGTTAAACATAAACAAAGTAAACCTATTTATTTGTTACTGTTAAGGAACTAATTATGGATCAATGAATAATTTTAAGTGATGCATTATTGAATCAATACATCGTATATAATAGCATCTTGTTATTTCCTTCTTATGCTATTCTTGTTTTTCTATTTATATTTTCTGTTGAAATATATATATCAAACTTCAAATCAAAGTTAATTTGTAGTTATGAGCTGATTACAGATCTACTGTAACTTCAGAATAATTTATGGCAACTTAGTGACCTTTATTATCATATCAGTATTAGCTCTATTAATTAATATTTTGTAATGAGGTGAAAGCTCCTTTATAACTGAGACTCAGTTTGCGTGATCCTAACTGGCTCTCATTTGCCAAGTTAAATATAAACAAAATACTCTGTACCCTGTTTTTGATATTGATTTCTTAGTACATTTCTCTTCCCTTAGGAAGCTATGGTTTTCATAGTGAGAAATACTATACTTTTTGAAGAAAGAGATACTCTTCTAATAAACCATAGTTATACCAAAGCTATGGTAAATGAGATCACCCAGTGTTCAAAGTGTTAGATAACATATTTCAAAGATCTGCCATCTATAATTTGCAGATAATTTTTCAGTAAAAATTGATATAGCAGTATTTGAAGATTCTTACTAGAAAATTGACTTATTCAACACAAATGCAACTGGTTACTTCCCCTCATTTCATGAAACTAACTAAATCCACATCCAATGACATGCTAATCATTTCTGGTATAAAGATGTAGTATTTCTCCACATTCTTGTATATGAGTTTGGAATGCGTAACTCTTTGTTCCTTCACTCATTATGTATGTAGAATATAGTTCCACTTTCATATATATAGTTACAGCATCCCTGGAATTAAGCAATCTAGAATAATAATTTTGTTAAGAAAAAACATTGTAATTCTGTATACTTTGATAGTTCCTGGTTACATTACTAGGGTTGAATTTATAGGCTAGTACTGAATTATTACCAGATGTAGGACTACTGACTGCATTAACATTCCTAGCTCCATCTGTAGCTGTCCCAATTATGCAATTAATTACATTTCTCAATTTGCTGTTAACTTGTGTCACTATAACTAAACAATCTAGACTTTAGATGACTTCATGCCTCTTTGTTTCTCAAGGGCTCAATGTTTCAATGATAGATTAATATAAGAATGACAAGGTAGAACATTTATTTAGACTCTCATGATGTAATTTAAAATATATATACTAGTTAACTGGATCATAATATATACTATGAGTCCATGTCAGTATTTATTAATTATTAATTTTTTGCTTCTCTTTCCCATCTTGGGTATTGCAGTAAACATTGAAGTACAGTTAGATATGCTATTTGTATGTATGCATGTAACCTAAAGTATCCTATGCACAGACTTGTGTTATTTAAACCTATTGTCCCAGGCATTAATCTAAAAAACATTCTAATACATTTTCCCAAATTACTGTTAATGCACTAGGACTATGACTCTATTATTATGTAGCATTGTGCATGTAATGCTATACAGCATTAATATACCTTATTAGCGATGCTGTTTTTTACCCCCACTGTCACTTGACAATATCAGTACCATGGTTGACTTTGTTTTATTTTCAACCATAAATGTTAGTGAGTCATTTACACAGCAATTGTTAATCTTATTTATTGTGATTAATTGTGAAGATCTTTTTGTATCCGGGGTTGGGAAGGTCTATTCAGAACAATAGACTTAATGAAGCTACACAATGAATGAAAGTATCCATTTTAATGTCCCTATAAAAGGTGTATTCTCAAGCCAGTTACCTCTCATTACTATAAAGTAATTTACTTCTAATATATATGACTAAATTTCTAAACATATCCTATTTAAACCTCTGTCAACATCAATGCCACATCAGTAACCCACTCTCTTTTTTCCCCTTGCTTTCCTTCTGCTCAGAATAAATGAAATGTCACTTATTCCGCATATAAAATATTAGTTAGTAAAATATTCTTTAAGGGATTCTGGTATTGTGTCTCTCTAAAATCCCCATTTGTATGCACCAATAGTATAATCCTAATAGAGACATCTACTACCTTAAATCTTTTCTTACGAGTGGGAAATATGAGAAGGGAGGGTTAGGTGCGTGTCTATGTTAGCAGGCTTTCCCACGCCTCTCACCGACTTCACTTGCTTCTCAAGAATACAAAAATAAACTGTCCAATGCTGCATATTCATGTAGTTTCTTTTCCAATCTACTCAAATAGAAAATAAATCATCCACATTTCACATCCTGATGGTTACATTTCAAATGAAGTACCTATCAAATTTTAAAGTAAGCAGTTTATGTGTGTTGTATGCAAGTTTTCTTTATATTTTTTGTCACAGTGTAATCCACACATTAGCTGCACAGCAGCACATTCTATTTGAAATCTGTTTGAAATCAGTTATGTGAGATAAGTTTTTATCTAATGCGTTTGGTAAGAAAAAAAAGGAAGAAAAAGACGACTATGTATGCACGTGAGTGTTTCAGTCAAAAAGTTGTCAAATACGGGTTCGCAAGTTAAATCAGTTTGGCCCAGTACAGCAGTGGGAGTGACAGATGCATTAAGGTGGAGGTGGGATTACATCAAGGATCATCTCTGAGCCCTTTCTTATTTGCACTGGTGATGGACAGGTTGACAGATGAGACCAGACAAGAGACCCCGTGGGCTATGATGTTTGCAGATGAAATTGTGATATGTAGTGCGAGTAGGGAACAGGTTGAGGAGACCCTGGAGAGGTGGAGATATGCTCTAGAGAGGAGAGGAATGAAGGGCAGCCAGACTAAGACATAATATATGTGTGTGAATGAAAGGGAGGATAGAGGAATGGTGAGGATGTGAAAGGAAGGATACAGGAATGGTGAGGATGCAGGGAGTAGAGTTGGCAAAGGTGGATGAGTTTAAATACTTGGGATCAACATTTCAGAGTAATGGCAAGTGTGGAAGGAGAGGTGAAGAAGAGAGTACAAGGAGGGTGGAATGGGTGAAAAAAAGTTTCAGGAGTGATTTGTGACAGATGAGTACCAGTAAGAGTGAAAGGGAACATCTACAAAAGGGTAGTGAGACCAGTTATGTTATAAGGGTTGGAGACAGTGGCATTGACAAAAAGGCAGGAGTCAGAGCTGGATGTGGCAGAGTTAAAGATGGTAAGATTTGCACTGGGTGTGACAAGGGTAGACAGGATTAGGAATAAGTATGTTAGAGGATCAGCCCAGGTTGGACAGTTTGGAGACAAAGCCAGAGAGGCAAGATTGCATTGGTTTGGACATGTGCTGAGGAGGGATGCTGGGTATATTGGGAAAAGGATGCTAAGGATGAAGCTGCCAGGTAAGAGGAAGGCCTAATATAAGATTTATGGATGTGGTTAGAGAGGACATGCAGGTATGGTTGGTGTGACAGAGCAAGATGCAGAGGATAGGAAGAAATGGAAACAGGTGATCCGCTGTGGCAACCCCTAACCGGGAAAAGCCAAAAGAAGAAGACATTTTCCAAGGCATGACAGCCATTATTTTATGAATGAATTATACTATACAGAGAAAATAAAGTTGATAAAGTTGCCTGTGTAAAATACCCTATATCTTTTTGAGACCCAGCATACAAGCATGTTACTTAATGTATTAGTCAATTAAAAAGCATTATAAAGATGCAGTCATGCATATAATACCCTTCACTTATTACTTAATAAACTACATTGTGACAGCTGAACTTTCTATTATCAAATTGTTGTAAGTCTAGTGTTATATTAACTTTCAAGTTTTCATTTTGATTTTAATTGCCTACTTTTTGAGCTTGTGTCAGATAAACTTCTATATAAATCAATAGAAAGCAGATAATATCTCAACGTGTCAGAATACATACTTTTTTGTTGTTGTAAGCACCAATGGTCTATATCTTTGTTGAGTCTTTGACAGTTTTGAGAGTTTCTGTAGTTTTAAGTTCAGTTCTTTGTTTCTTTTTCTTCACATCAGTCCAGGTGTTTTTCTCTGAGGATATTTTCAAATTATTTGTTGTAGACCAGTCCATTTCTCAGGAATAGTGATGATGTTACTATTTTTGATAAATGAAGATACTTCTTCAAAGTTATTGAAGGTTCTACAATCATTTGAGTGGAAAATTATGATTTTAGCAGGATAGACCAATTGTGCTTTTATTTTGTTTTGTTTAAGAAGTTTCCCTAATGGCCATGTTTTTTTCCCTTAGTTCTAGCACTCTTGCTGAGTAGTCATTATCCAATCTTATCTTACTTTGTTTGCATGTTAAGGGACTTTTCCTCCAGGCAGAGTTTAGTATAAGTTCTTTATTTAGATTTGACAGAAATTTTACCACAATTGATCTCGGATGTGTTTTGGATGAAGAGGGTTGTGGTTTTCCAATAGCTCTATGAGCTCTCTCTATTCCATTTGATAGTCCCTCCTTTAAGTCTAATATTTCAGGAAGCCATAAAATGTTATGATGTCCCCTCTCCTTCAGTTTTCTCTGGAAGACCAAAGACTCTTATGTTTGTTCTCCTCTCCCTATTCTCCAGATCATCTATTTTGTTTATTAGCCAGTTATTTTGATGTAGTAAGAATTCTGACTGATTTTCTTTTTCTTAGTGTCTCCCATCTATGTCAGTCAGAGAAGTTTCCATGTCAAGGATATTACTTTGTTGTTGCTGTAATATTTCTTTAAGGACATCGGTTTGTTTTTGACAGTTTTCCTTTAGGTTTTCAAAATTGTCTGTAAATCTATCAATTTTTCAATGAAAGTTCATGCAATGTAGAATACATCAGATGGATCTCCTTCTTCAGAGTAGTTTCTGTGTGAGAGTTCTTTGAGCTAGCCATTTTCATACAGTTGTAAAGATCTCCAATTTATTTTGACAGGAAAAACTCACCAGAATTTCTTGAAATTTGATAAGGTTGTAGTTTAAAAATTCCTTGATAAAGTTTTCATGTTTCTAATTGATGAAATTAACTTTTTTCCTATTTTTTAGTATAGTTTTGTGGAGCTCTAAAAAGATGCTGCTATCAGTTAGCCATCTAGGCTCCACCCCCATCTTTAACTTTTAATGCTACAATAACAGTACTATTCTGATGCACACATACTACATGCTTCCCTCATCCAGGCCAATCTAGTGCCATGAGTTCACACATTCAGTTCTCTCTCTGTGGCAGCTGTGGAAAAAACACAGCAGAACAGAATACCATTATGAAAACCCGTCCTGACTATATTCAGGTTTTAACTCTTACATGTAGCCTCTGTAATTGATACTTACACATACATCTGTGAGGTGTCTCCAGTCCTACATTCCTAGAGCCAACATTTGAGAGTATCCCTGTTCCTCCTCTAGAGGTCATCGCAGTGGTGTCTACATTGCTCAACAGTGTGGGAGATACTAGTAGCACTTGTCACAGTCTGGGCAAGACTATCCCATACCTCTGATTTGTACTCTGAGCCAGAATAGCCCCTCTGCAATAATCTGGACCCATGTTCTTTCACTAGGAGTCCAACAAACACTTTGGACTCCTGGACACCCCATGTTTGAGTACAGAATCTCAACCCATCAACACAAGCGACTGCCATGCCTATCATGGATCAAGACCAAGTAGAATGATGCTGTCCCACCAAATGCATTTATCGGGAATGCAAGCAGCGTTTGAAAGTGTTGTGTGATGCTTACCATCATGCAAACACAGTCCTCAGTATTGCATACCTTCAAGCATCATGTTTGTGATGTTAAGCAGAGTAAAAGTATTTGAAAGTGTTACTTACACCTGTATTAGAACTCAGTACCTTCTGGACCCAAAAAGAAATGTTAATAGGGTGCCACGGACTCAGTTGAGTAACACGTAATAGCAACTGTCAGAGTTAACTGCTGTTGCATACACCTGCTACTTAACTGACTCTGTGGCAGCAGGTATAAATGCACTTAATGCAGTGATGCATTCCTTTTTGGGGCCAGATAGTACTGGCTGCTAATACAGCTGTATCTAATACATTTAACTGCTTATTTATCAGCTTTGCTGTGCATTAGTGTGCGATGCCCGTCATTGTGCAATAATGTTTAAGGGATATAAATGGGGAACATAGAACAGTGGTGACATGGGGAGCAAGCAGGGAGAAAAACAATAGGAATTCCCTGCAAACTCTGACAGTAAGGATTGATTATATGAAATACATGTACTGCAACACTGACTCTGTGGCAGCACATGTTAATGCATTGAAATAGTCCTTGTTGTTTGGACCAGATGGTACCGGGATCTAATAAAGGTGTATGTAGTGCTTTTACAGTTGTCTATTATACATTGACATACATTTATATACAAGTGTCATATCCCTATTTCTGTTTACGCATCCTTGCATTATGTTGGCCTTTGTGTTGAAATATTGTGCAGAATCAGTGCTATTTGTGTAGCCCTGATGGTCTTTGTGGCATTTTGTACAAATCTGTGGACTGTTGGTGTTTGACTTATATGGAATTGCCATCCACATTTGCTTGCAAGATTTTGCAGCCAGCAACACTGCCACAAGTCGCAAAACCTTGCTTAGAAGCACAGAACCTCATTTATATGCATTGCATGATGCCTCATGATGAGCAACATCGCAATAGCAGGTACTCTTCGTGAAGGCTGTCTATGAAGCCTACATGGAGTTTATTGAATCCTGGGGATTATGCCTTTGCACCATGGAATGGCTGACAGATAACAGAAGAAATTCATATTTATCATAGTGCAGACAGGATGATAAAGAAGAAAATGAAGATGAGGAAGAATGGCTTTTTTATTCCATCAGTGGTAAACTTGATTATTGATAAATTCAGCACAAAGTAATAAAATCATTTAACAGCAATGTCTGAAGTTAAAGTAGATGTATCATATGGTTGATGCAAGACCACAGCACATAACACAGCAACAAAACATGACATTTGGAACTACCATGAAGCAAAAGTTAAAAATGACACCCGTATAGCAAAGGTACAAATGAGTTTTTAACATTTGGGTCAAAAAAGTGACTTAATTGTATCTACTGCTTCCTTTCAAGTCACTGACACCAAACTCTGTTGCTTGATCTTTTGTATCTAATTCTGTTCATGTGGGAATATAACCATGACTCATTGATGAAGGGGCTTGCAAAGAGTAGGCACTCAACAGACTTGAATTTGCATGCAGTTATCTTGTGTAGGGAAGTAATACAAAACCTAGAGATGAATGTGTAGAGAATGGCAGACTGCATGAATCTCAGAACAGCAAAGATGCTAGCAGCACTCAGAGTGGCACTGAGATAGATAAAACAAACTTACCAGCATGACTACATAATGTAAACATGTAGAACTGCAGCATGTACCACTACATATACTAGAAACAAGAAAAAAAGCAATAAGTACATGTACACAAAATGTAATGCGGAAATGTATATATAGAAATATGTAGTCTAATGGTAGATATGGACTATAGAAATACAGAATCATATGTCTGATTGATGGATATCTGCCAAATTATCCAGCTTTATTTGTTAAATAACAGACCATTTTTTTAAAAAAAATTGAAACAATTATCTCATGTCTATGTCAAGCTTTTAAGAATTCTTTATTTTAGTTGGGAAAAAAATAAAGTGAGCAGCTGTGTTTAAGTAATCCTTTCATTCATTTATAGAAGACTATGTACAACTTCTCTAGTTATGTTCTGGTTATAATTTCCTGATGCCTTGTATGATTTTCAGGTATTGGAGTTGTTATGCATTTTCAATCTCCCAGTCCATCAGCAATATAGCAATCAAGCTATTTATTTGATAGCATACTGCTTCTGTATGAACATGCAAAGTTACTGATTCATGCAGACCAGACTATAGAGGAGTTGCTTCGACTACTACTGTTATTTTTCATACAGTGAGAAAACTCACCTGTGGAAGGAAACAAGATATACAAATGTACAGGCTACTGCCTTAAAGGTTTTCACCCATTTTAAAATTTGCCATGAAGCTGAAAAGCATTTTATTTGTTTAACAAATAGACTATATGTGATAAGGTAAACTAGAAAGCAGGAGTCAGGAGTTATATATAGGAATCATTGAAATTATCTTTTCATAACTGTAGCAATAGGTGCCACATGTTTCATGCAGAGATATAAGTGCTGCCTTCAGATGTGTGCAGCATGGTATGTTTATGAGCATGCTAGGGAGCATGGTCAATATATTACCAAGGTTAATGCCAGGTATTACCGCATCTCTCACAAGACGGCTCTGTGAGTTGCATGGCTGCTGGGCATTTCTAAATGCAACATAAGCAAACATTATACTATTAGACTGAATATCTTTTCTGCTGAATGCTTTGTGCGTATTTTGTAAATGCATGCTTATGTGGAAAACATAGCATCAGATATTAATAATGGACTAAAGAGGAAAACTGTACAGTATAAATTGACACAACTTGTCTACCCATGCAGGTGAATCTGTTCATGTCTCCCCTTATCAAATTACAGTGGATCAAAAAAGGACCCCAAGTTAGCAGGAAAATATAAACATGGCTGATGTAGATATGACATCAAGCATGTCTTGTTGGATGCCATAGGAACCCATGGTTATAACACCTGTGTGTAATACTGTTTATAGGTAGAAATCCCACTTTCCAGTGATGCATCCACGGTACACACACAGGTGCTATTTGAAGAATGTAAACTGATGTACCTTGCATGGTATTCCTTTGTATCTGCATCCCAGATTTGCCTATAGTGGAAATATGGCAGTGTTAAGAACTGCTGAGTTCACAACTCAGGCACACCACTAAAATGTGGTAATGGCATAGGAATTAGGGAAAGATCAAACTTCTACATCAGAGTCAGGAATTATGCATCCAGTTTATCTTTCACACCCAGGCCTCTAACTGATACCAGGATGATTTTAGTCTCCATAGACAAGGGCAACAGGAACTTGTCTATAGCAGTGAGGATAGTCTGTGATGCTGGAACCCCAGCTCTGGCAATCCTCTCCTGTGCAATAGTGTGGGCCTTTTTTGTGACATGCAGGATCATGTTAATGAGCCTCAATGAAGCTGGTTGTCTGCACTGTGTGCCTATTCCACTTCACCTTCTCTGCCATGTATCACCTATGATCCACAGAATCAGGCTTTGTGCATTGCAACACAGTCCTGTCCATCTAAGCCATCTACAAGAGAATATAGTCCACCTCACACAGTCATCCTGCAAAGACTTTGGAGGGCTGTTGCTGTGTCCACTTGAAACATGTCCACTCATTCATAATTATAATGCTCCCTGTGCATGCTTCCCACCAGATACAAAACTTAGGTGGGGAAAAGGGACAGCTGCTCTTGGCACACAATATGAGAGGGCATAAATGATAGATGGTGATGGTGCAAGAATGCAGTCCCAATATTCATAAAAAATGAGAGAGTGCTTTTTCTGATTTTTTTTGTTTATTTCTGGGCACCAGCTCAGGGAGCTACACAGGGCACCAGATAATATAGTTACAGTTCTGTTTCTCAAAACTCCTGTCAGCAGGTTGCTGTGGAGTAACCTCCAAAAATATGAATTGCACAGTGCTACTATTAAGCTCCCCACCTGCAAATAATCTGTGTGTACTCTTATTCCAGAAGATGTTTTACACTTCTGTGATTGATGGTCCAATGTAGTTGTGCACTGAATAGATTCATCATGACTCTCCTTTCCATCCTTTCAGATGCTAGCCATTCAGCAACTCCCCTCCCCAACAAGAAAATAATTTTACAGTTATCCAGTCACTCTACTTATATGCGACTGGCCTGTGTCAAAATATTTTAATTGTGTTTTACTCACTATTCCTAAAAATGTGATAGTGTGATTAGGGCTGCAATGGAGATGGCTGTTTATATTGCTCAGTTCTGGGATTCATAACACAGGAATTTCACTAATACAGTAATTAAGCTAAATGTATCTAAATCTCACATTTAATGCAATGCATTCCAGCCCTAGACTGCAAATGTGTACATGCACTGAAGACTGCAAATCAGTCTGCATATAAGCAAGCAGAGCCATGATCTCTGTGGGGTTGCAGATTTCTTAATCTGCCTCACATCCACTAGCAGTTGTGATACTATAACTATGGCCACCTACTAGTTTGTTGGGTGTTGATAACTTTAATTCAGCACATATTCTGCAGTGCCAGGTTTAGTGATGCATGCGTATGTGATGGCATTAGGCTTCATTTCACTGCCCTAAAGAATATTAATGCATGTTAATTGAAACCAGCAATGTACATCAGTGCAAATCTGTCACCCTTTTTCTCTAGGTAGCACTGTTCGGTGTGGCCATGGTGTCTGAAGGGACTGAGTCTGGGAGGGCTTCCTCATGGTGCATGAAAGATGCTAAAATGTTCTCTAATTCCTGCATTTGGATCACTGGGTGTGCTTGTTGGTTGATTCCCATGAGGACCTCATTACAAACTGGATGCCTTGCACTTCTATGCCTGGGTGGCGAGAGATGCTGCAATCATCACCTGTTCTAGTGAGCAGTGCCGCCATCAGTAGAATGACCTAAGAAAGGGGTAACCACACCATCTTAGCTGATTGGAAAGGAGGTAAGAGAGATGGAGCAAGAGTTTTACACTAAGTAGTAGTAACTCGTGGTAGTTTGTACATAAATAAGCAGTATTTTTCAGCTATATGCAGTTCTCGGGGTTAATAGAGATATTTATTTTTTTTTTCTATTTTTCAGCACCTGATGAAACAGAGAATAATCAGTAGGTATGTTAGAGACAACAAGCAAAACTCTCCAGATAATGGGGCATGTGTGTGACAGTTTTGATATGCAGCATAGTTATTAAACACCAATTCACTGCCCATGCTTGGATTGCTGCTAATTATTTTAACCACTGCATACAATTTTGCTTTGCCTTATGTGTCACATACCTTATCAATACAGATTTAAATGTTCTACTTCCCATCCTTCGGATAGAAATGTACTATAATATATATATATATATATATATATATATATATATATATATATATATATATTAAATTCCCACCACTGACATGGTGATACATACTGGGTTAACAACGAGTGTTCCATAACCATCTTGCGTGTCATTGTCTACTTTGGACTGGATTATTTCACATAATCCAGTGCCATATCATGGTCATACTCCTGCCACTAATACATGTTGCCCTGCTCAGTCTGTCATCTCTTACTCTGCACTGGTTATTTCAACTCCCTTGTGTGTGTCACTTACATTTGGCATACTGTAGAGATGTATCTACCAGTCTGCCATGTGGTGCTTCATGGTGGCTACCCTAAGTCAGGATACATTATTGCCACTGTGTTTTGGATTCCTGTGTGTATTCATTTTGGCCATGTGTGGCTGTGTATACATAACATAGACTCTAAGATGCCATACAGGGCATTGTTTGATAGGCCCAGCTTTGTCAGCCACCTGATGACAAGGTCACTGGAGTTGGTCACTTGAAATTCAGGAGATTGTTCATCCCAGCTTACCTGTCCCTTGAGGTTGCACTATTTGTTTTGGACTCATGTATTGCTGCCATGCTTCAAACATGGCTTAACTGGTTAAGTGGCATTTAATGTTGATCCTTGTGGCACATATACTACTGTGTAACCTTTTTGTCAGGTCTCTATATTATTTTTGCATATCTTTACATAATTAATATAATTTTACACTTCCTGGTACTGTCCTGCCACCCAGTATAGTACGTGTTACTCACAACTATTTTTGCTTTTGTGCTTCTCTGTTTTATCACTTCTTCCTTTTTCATTTATTTGTTTTTTCTGTATCTCTCTGTTGTTTTATACAGTATTGGCTGCAGCAGTGCATGCAGACTGTCAGAGGCCACCACACCATGTGCCAGTCTTGCCCAGCTGTCAACAGAGCAGCCTGTCTGCAAAGATCTGCAGATCATCCAAATGGTGACCTGGAGGGCTCCTTGGTGGCCTCTTGTTATGTCTCTCTCTATTAGTGGGTAATGGCTCTTCATAAGAGGGTATCATTGATGGGTTCCAGTATGTCACTTGGCAGGAGGAAAAGGCCATGATGATTGCCTTTGTGGACCAGTGACTAGACACCAACACTGGCAGCCTGGAGTGTACCTTCATGAGACTGACAGAGATGCACAGTTTCCTGGACCAGATCAGTGGGCCAATAGTGGATAGTCCCAGTCACAAGGGTTGTTACAGAGGAGACTGACCTCAGGTTGGGTGCAGCACTGTAAATTGTGGCAGTCAGACATTACCCCACCCTATGCTGTATCATAGTGTTCCCTTTCCTTGTGTGTCATATCTATTAAAAGTATAAAAAAGCAGGCATGGCTTAGTGGTAGGTCATACAGACTAATGTTACCAAGGTCCTGGGTTCGAGACTGACAGTGGGTCTTTATTTTTAATAAAATCCCGGTCCATGTGAGGAAGAGCACCTCGCTGACTCTGTTCAAGAGAAATCTAGACCTGTGGATGGGAGATCGTAGGTTTACCCCGGGAATCATCTCTGTGTCACTGCTGGACAGAGGCACAACAAACTAATGGGCACAGTATTTTTTCATATAAGGGGTGGCGTAAGCCACAAAAATTTGGGCTAGGCTTATAAATGCCTTAGGGCAGATAGCCTAGTATAAACCTATGAACCTAAACCTATGAACCTATTAACTGTTCATTGTCAAGTCTTCCTCATGACCAATTGTCTTCGCTCTCTCTGTCAATGTGTCTTATTTGTATTCCCTTTCTCACTTGTGTCTGCACCTCTCCTGTTGTTTTTGTCTGCCTTGTTCCCCACCAACTCCCTTACCACCCCTAAAACTAACATTCTGGAATTCAAAGACTCCTCCGCAGAAGTCTCCTCAAACTCTATGATGAAGCATCAACATTTCAAGTCTTTAAATTACTAGTCTCCCATCAGGACACAAGTGCTCTTCAGCAATTGAAATCTGCTCACTGAGCACACTCAAGGAGCTCTGCAGTCTGTGGCTAACACCCTACCCATACAGTCTTAAGAAGAATCAGTACCTCAAAACTAAAACAAGGATATACATTTTGAGCCTGAAGAGCAGGGTCAGTTCACACAGGCATTCTACATGTATGCGTTATGATAGTGAAGCTTTAACTTTAGCAGTGTTACTTAGTAGTTCTCTGCATGCTAATAAAACTGAAAATCTGAGCCTTGTGCCCCACTCCCCCAGCTTGTGCAGTAATCCTTACTGTCCACTAAGCAATATAAACTTAATTCAGGTCCTTCCTATTCTCCGTGATTAAAAATGAACCCTCAAGTAACCCATTCGGTGCTGTTTGCCTTAGTTTTGTATAACTTAAGCCCCAGCTGTTTATTTGCATCTCTATACATTCCCCTTCATTGCTAATGTATCTCCCTACTCAAATCTGTACACAAACTCGCTACTAATAAGCAAGTCAATGTAACGAAATGCTCCCAACCTTAATCGACTTTGCTGTCTCTTCTCTCCATCACTTTACATATAGAGTTTGTATATTACTCACACGCTCTGAGGCCTCCACAGACAGTTTTCCACTGCTTGCCTTTATGGTTTGCCTGGTTACTTTGCATTGCACCTGGTTCCCATCATTTTTGCTACCCCCTCCCCCAATACTAAGTCTATAATAGGTTCTTGCTGTTTATGGAGCCATCTTTAAATTACTAATCTCCCATCAGGACACAAGTGCTCTTCAGCAATTGAATTCTGCTCGCTGGTAAACCATTATATACTTACCTGGTGATACACAATTTGGAGGGGTTTAAGCCCGTGTCTGTTCACCCATGCTACACATGGGCTCACTTTATGCCCCACCCTGCCCCCTAATCCCACCCGCCCCGACTACATCTAGATTTATTCACGGCACTAACCCCTCCAAATAACCACCAACCAATCAGAATAATACTAGGAAATTATCTCCTCTACCACCCACAGTACCCCACCCACTTCATCTAACTGCTCACCTGACACTCATGCTACTACCTAATGTGCTTACACTCCTTACCTGCACTCTTCTTGCACACCTTACATCCTACCAGGACTCCATAATAGACACACCCAACTACTATCACTGCACTCTTACTCTCACTTCTATCCATCACCCATCTACTAATTACACTTGTCATACCATCACAATCTCCATCCCAATACACTAACTGTATTACCAGTCACCTGTTATATTCAAACAAAAAATATCCCTAAAATATGACAGGTTAATTACCAGATTTATAAAACCTATGTTTATTGCCCTATCTAAATTAGCCCTCAGTGGTGATATCCACCCTACCCTGGTCCTACCATTACAAACTCTTCACCGAAATATCTGCCTAATAGCTGCTCCTTCTCATAATTAACATCTAATAGAAAGCCATTTGACCTCCTCTTCATGTGTCTAAATATCAGAAGTATAACTAATAAAAATTATGACCTAAATGCCAACATAGATTTATACTCTTTTGATATTCTTATCCTGATCAAAAGTTGGCTCAAAACTCACATCAAATGTGAGGAAATACTCCCAACAGGTAATAACAATCTTTGAGTAGATAGACTATCTAAGAAATGGGGTGGTGTGCCTCTAATGTTTAACACCCCCTCAACATCCAGATCCTAACATATCTGCCCCCCACATTGGAAATGAAGACATCTTATATGCCAACCTCAAACTAAACCCAAATAAAGCAATCAACATCATAGAATGCTACTTCCCATCTAGACAAAGCAACCAACCCTGGAAAAACCTCCTGAGATGGGCTAACCATTCCCTACCCCAGGAAACCACAATCTTAGGTGATTTTAATATCAACTGGCTATCTTGTAGTAACAACCATCCAGCTCACCACCTAAACCTTCATGGTTTCTCCCAACTAATACAGTCACCTACATGGATAAATAAAAACTCTAACAAACATACTACTCTCCAATGGATATTAGTCAATAAAGACCCTCACTCATACTTAGCTGGTTGTCTACCAGACAGCCTCAGTGACCACACTCCAACATTCCTTCTGAAACACCACTTAAATTGTGCTAAACCCATCACCTATAGGCAAATATGAAATAGGGTAAACTTTAACCCTCTCTCCTTTATCTCATCCCTTCAAAAATGTGATTGAATACCACTAAAGTACCTCAGTCTCGACGAAGCCACCCACGTCTTCAGTAGCACCTTCCTAAACATCCTAAACACAGATGCACCCATAAGAAATGACAGAGTCAAAACACAGTACTCCCCTTGGCTACAAAAAAAAGCACCTGGGCACTAATGAAAAATCAGAGATAAGGCCTGGGAGCACTGGCGCTTAACAATGCCCCTCCTCCACTAAACAGTCATCCCTAGAGTTGCACAATAAGGTCAAAAAGCAAATAAAAGAAGATAAAACCCAATATTATCAATCTGCCTTAACTCCTCCCATCACAACCCCAAACAGTTCTGGTCCACAATAAACTTCATTCTCCACCATGGTAAAGTAGGCACCCCCCACCTACCACTCCCCTTCCTCCAGCAGTATTACTGACTCATTCAATAAACACTTTACTGGAACCATTCTGTCTTTGACTAAACAACACAACCCTCTACACTCCCTCCCCACATCAAAACCAAATACTCTGCCCAAACTACCTACTTCTTATATATAAAAAAAACCTTCTATTCAAACTTAAGCCTACAAAACTTGCAGCTGACAATCTCCCCTCTGAGTATCTAAAAAATAGAAGCAGAAGCCCTAGCTTATCCAGTCTCTATCTTAATTAATTGGTCCTTATCAGAAAGCTATGCCCGCACACTGAAGAAAATATCCCACATCATTCCCCTCCATAAAGGTGGCACATCCACTGAACATTCCAATTACTGTCCCATAGCCATCATTTCAATACTTTCCAAGATACTTGAGAAATGCATCCATTCTCTATTAGCTAATAACCTTCTCTCTGGCACCCAGCATGGCTTCAGGCCATACCACAGCACTACTACTGCCTTGCTCTCGTTCATTAATGCTATCCTTCATCATAAAAATAGTGGCCTGTTCTCCTCTGCTATATTTCCAGATTTATCCAAGGCTTTTGACATGGTCTCACACAAACTACAAATCACTGTTCTCACTAACCTATTTTTTTCCCAATCAGCTACTGGTTGGTTTCATGGCTATCTAACTGGTTGCTAACAATCAGTTGTCTGACATAATGACCTATCTTCTTGACTTCCTGTAACACTCTGTGTGCCCCAAGACTCCATCTTTGGTCCCCTACTATTCTCTCTCTTCACAAATGATCTATTTACAGCCACCAAGCATGCTTCTCTTATATAGTATGCAAATGACTCCACCTTCATCTTCTCAGCACCAACTATACCTGAACTTCACAAGATCACATTGGAAGCCTTTTCATTTGAATAAATCTGGTTATCTAATGCCCAGTTATTACTCAACCCGAGCAAGACTAAACTCCTTATCTTCCAACCTACTAAATCTAACCCAGTTATCTCCCACTATAATATTCTAGCCAAAGATAATAGTCATCTCCCCAACAGAACACACCAAACTACTTGCTGTTCAGATTGACAACAATCTCAGCTTTGATACTCACATTTCTCTTACCATAAAAAAGGTTCACAAAAAACTAGGTGCATTGTACAGAAATAAACAATTCCTCAACAAGACTGCCAGAATTTCTGCTGCCAATTCCCACCTAATCTCCACTTTATTCTACACCTCTCCTGTACTTGCCTACCTTAGAAAAACAGACCTACACAAGCATGAGGCTTGCTACATTAAAATTTATAAGTTTGCCACTGGTGTATCTTATCACAGTCACTGTTGTATCTCACTTAGAGAACTTGATTGGCTTGCACTCCCTCAACTTCTTCACCTAAATCAACTCTCTCTTGCCCATGAGTTAGTAAACTATCATCTTAAAGTCCCATCCCTTCAAAACCTTCTCCACCCCTACTGCTCCATTAGACCACTACAATCCAGCAACAAGAATCTTCTTCTAGTAACCAAACCCAAGAACTCAGTGGGAGAAGTACTATTCTCCTGCATCATATCCAAATTATGGAACAATCTCCCCACTTCTATAACCACACTGCCTTCTTGCAATCACTTTAACACTGCACTAAATCTCAGTTAAAAAGTCTTTGGTTATACCCATGCACCAGTCCCGACTAGTAACCCTCCTTTTTAGCTCCTCTTCCTTCCTCTAGCCACCCTGATCACACCGTCTGATCATTGCATTCATTCCTCTATAGGCTGTGGCTCACCCTTTACCTTCCCATTCCCTCCTCACTCAATCTCTCAGACCTGTGATAACATGCTTAACTACCTCACTTCATCTCGACTCCAAATACATATCCAACTGACTTATACCTAGCTTTCTCTCATTACCAAGTATACTACTCACCCAGTCTCCTCTTACTCCTCTATCTTCCCCTTCCATTAGCCCTTCTGGCTTGTTCCACCTTCATGTGGAGCCTCTGCTTTAAATCTGTTTGAGTTTAGTGCAATATTTGTATATAAGATTTAGGTTTATGAGTTTAGAACAGTATCCATTTGTGCCTAGTACTACCAGTATATACATGCTACTTTTATTTCTAGCCTCTAGCTAGATATTGGTATATCTGTTCATTACTATATTTCATATTGTATGTATATCTTATATTTGCTGCGGTATGTATTATTTGATATTGTATATATATTCAATTGTTCTTTGTGTACTCTGCTGCTCATTTATTGTTCTGTGGAGTTTTTCTCCTTGGGCCGCCACTGAAAAAGGACCGGTGTCCAGTCGTAAGTTCCCGATAAACAAATGTAAATAAAATAAATAAATAAAAAATAAAATTCACTTTTAACAATATCACCACATACATCACCTCAGCAGACATATTCACAAAGGAGATTTATAACCACAAAAATAAATGTATATAACTAGCAGTCCCATATAGACCTTAATACAATGGGGAATTTAAAACTGAACCACTCTTCTGGTTCATAAACTCAAACAAAGTTGAAAATAAAAAGGAAAACTCATTGGAGTATAGAACAGATCCAACACCTTCCAAATCAAGGAGAATATTAGGAATTTGACAAAGAATTTAAACAAGAATATTAGATATACTAAGGCAGCCCATTAACCCAGATTGGCATCTGAAGGCAAGAACAATTACAAATCCTTCTTTAGTTATGGTAGAAAATGAAGAAGCAGCAACTGACAATGTGCAGAGCTCATACAAAATGATAAAACCTACTCCACCCCAGTGGACATTGCCAATATACTAGCAAATAAATTTAGTGCAAATTTCACTCCTTAGATAATTATCCAAAACTGCATTATACCTATACCTCTCAAACTTCCTATCATCACTAAAGAACATGTACTAAAAGTGCTGTCCAAAATTAAGATCACTTCCTTCATAACACCAGGTTACATACTGGGCTGGTTACTAAATAGTACTAAATATGTGCTGGCAGAAACCCTCCATAATATTTTTAACCTAAGCCTGGTACAGGTCTTAAAAATACTGCATATAGCACTGTTGCTGCCAGTCCATAAAGGTGGTCTCTTCTACTGACCCTGGAATCTATAGGCTTATGACACTAACAAATCTGATTTGTAAAGCCATGGAAAACATAAGACACAAAAGTAGCATAGACATTATAATGTCATCAGGATAGATCCACAGGTATTTGGTTTTGTAAAAGGCAGATCCAGTCTAATGAACCTTTTAAACGTTTTTAAAAAGGTAACATAAGCAGTTGACAGTGGTCACACTGCACACACAACCTATCTTGATTTGGCCAAGGCATTTGACACCATCCCCATGCTAGCATAATTAATTAACAAAATACATTGCAAATAGACCCAGGTGTGGTAAGATGGATAGTTAATTCATTAAAAGTTAGAACCCACATGGTCCAGGAGTATCATCATAAAACATGAAGTTGACCAGTGATGTCCTGGTTGGCTCTGTGCTGGTTCCACTTTTGTTTGGTATTTACTTCACTGGAGTACAGACTAAACACCAAGACCTATTGATAACAAAGTCTGTAGATGACTCCAAAGTGAGAGTCCTTGTCAAATCCTCCAATGACTCAGAAGCCCTCTGGCAGGGATTTCTTACACTTTTAAGTACCTGATGTATTGAAATTAGGCTTAAATTAAATGCTAAAAAATGCAATATTGTATCATTTGGCAGACAAACGTATCCCCTCAGCAAACAAATTTGAAAATTCCCCTCTTGAAAATGAAAATTTAGTTACAGCCCTGGGAATCTGGATGTATAATCCCCTCTCCTTTGATCACCATGTAGGAATATTTCTCAGCAAATCCAACATAGCACAGCTCATCACCAAAGGAATATCCTCCATATGCAAAGATGTCATTGTACCCTTGTATTCAGACTAACTGTAGAATACAATGTCCTCATTGGGATGTACCTCAAGAGTCATACACAATAGTCGGGAAGACCCCAGAGGTTCTTAACAGTGAAGATCACAGGACTAAAATCCTTACATTACCAGAAAAGACTAAAATCACTGTCTTTCTTTTGTGTGTCTTACAGGTTCCTCGTGGGAGACCTATGACCTGCCTTCTTAGCAATCAGTCATCCAACAGCCCAGGATCGCTTGTACCCCCACAGACCAAACAGTCCCACACATACCAGTAGAAGGAACCTAAACCTGCTTCAGTATATCAGTAAAACATGATGAAGAGAAAGATTCATTATTCTTTGTCACCCTCATCTCTGAAATATATACCCCCTGAAAATAAATCAGTGTGATATGCTGTCTTCCATCAAACAGGTCCTGGATTTTTGTTTGAGTATTCATAAACTTATCCCTGGTTTGTCTGGCCTTGAGAGGGAAGAAATAGTCTAGGGTGACAATTGGTAAGATGTAATGGCTGCCAAGATTCAGCAGCCTTGAACTGTTTATAATTTATATCATTCCTATGACTGGTTTGTTAGTCTACCTCTGCTGCCATCCTTATAGCCTCTTTCTTTTTGTTTTTTAGACAAGAAACATCTTTGTTGAGATATCACTTAAAACATATGCAATAATACAACTATATAAATGAAAACAAATCTTATTGACATATTTTCAATTGCAAATATTATACATCAATTATGATCTTCTATTCAGTCATTGTCAGTCAAACATTAGACAACTCATTCAGATCCTACTTTCATTTAAACCTCATTCCTCTTCCGACACATTATTCTGCATGTGTTGTTCCCACAATTTCCATTTTTTCTGTGTGTAATTTTATCGTACTCTTTCCTAAATGTCGCACTTCAAGTTCATTTATCTCTGCTACTACATCCTACTTCTAGTACAGTTGGTTTAGACTTCAGTTTCCATTTTCTAGTGAATGTTTTTTTGGCAGTCACCAGAATTAAATTCAGCAATGCCTAATTATGTCAAGGCAATTCCAATTCTATATCATAGCTCAAAAAAAGAATTCCCTTGGTTATACCAATTTGCTTACTGAGTATTTCTGACAGAGTAGTCTACATGGACATTTTAAAGCCTGCCAGCTCATTGTACTCCCAAAAATATGTTCCCAATTATCTCTTTCTTTCCCAGCATAAATCCAGCATTTGCAATCTACCAGAGGAAACAGTCTGAGCCTGCTTGGGATATAAAAATGCATATGCAAACACTTCCAAGCAAAGATCCTAAATCTTCTAATCTTTGTTGCATATTTGGGAGCCATACATATATCCTCCAATTATTTATTTGTGATCTGCTTATCCAATCTCTTTTCCCAATCATTTCTAAACTCCTCTGATTGATTCCTATAGTTATCATGCAATACTTTATATGCCCTACTGATTATCCCTTTTTTAACAGGAGCTTCAGTTCTAGATTCTACTAAATACTCTACCAGTGCTGGTCTTTTACTTAGGATCCTCCATTCTTTTCTCTTTGCCTACACTCTGATATCAGTCCTTGTTAGGGTAGGCAATCTTTAGCCTGCAGTCCAGATGAATTATTGGACTCTTCAGAGTCTATTACCTTTTTGTCTATTTGCTCCCAATACCTGGGTTCTTTTTCCAGTTTACTCAAGTAAATTCCAATCCTCACTTGCCTGTTTTCTGTACCCCTAATTGCAGTCATCGCTATCATCAGAACCTCTTTTCTCATTTCCCGTCTTGGCTTACTTCTTAGAATACTTTCTGCTACTTTATGAAAATAATATTCAGTATGGTTATTGTTATTCTCCTTGATGATTTACATTGAAAATCCTAGTTTCTCCTTCTTTCTTGAGCTTCTCCCCTTTTTAATCATCATCCCTTTCCACTTTGAATTATAGCTTTTGCTTGTGCTATGTATAGGAGCCTTAACTGTGAAGTTCTGAAATACCCTACCAAACCAACTTATTCTTTTTGAAGGCTCACCTTATCCCATTTGATTCTTGCTTTCTTCCCCTACCAGTTAAAATCTGCCAACTCTTTATTAATTGCTATCCACTACTTCTCCTCTGGTTGATAAAAATATGCCTGATGTGTATAAAACTAAAGAGACTAAAAAATGTCACTGCTTGTATCTTGCTGTCCGTACCCATCAAACATATATATTTTGTTTAGTTTCTTCCTACATTTTCTTATCTTCCATAACAGAATCCTTTTAGTCCATACTGCTATGTACTTCATTTTATCATGTCCCCATAAATATGGGTATTGCTGAACTAATTCATCTTTGGGTGCATAGTTTACAGCTATTGCCTTTCACTTATCTTCATAAAATTTTATATCCTGAAAAAGACTTGAAACTGTCTCAGCATGTACCATAACATTGAAATGTCCTTTTCTGTTTTTATTCGGTACAAAATAATACCATCTGCAAATAGACAACTTTTCTTGATTACAATACCAATTATATCCTTGAATGCCCCTTATTTTCTTTGCCAGTGGCTCTAAATATAATGCAAATAAAGGGAAAGGCGGACACCCCTGCCTGGATACTCTGCTCAAACAAAACCTATCAGAGAAGAACACTCCCCTCCTACACTGTAATTTTCACCTCTGATTCCTCATATATCCTCCTAATCGACTTTATAATTTTATCAGGGAATGCAAAATATTCCATTGCCCTACTTATAAAATCCTAGCTTACTCTGTCAAATGCTTTCTTTGCATCAAGACCAACTAATAGCAGTGGTATTTTCTTACATGCTGCTTCCCGCTGGATCATTTAATGTTGTCATATGTTTGCCCCCTCCTCAAAACGACATTGTTCCGTATCTATCAGTTTGCATCATCTTTGTCATTCTTTTAGCCATTATAGACATAAATACTTTATAATCATGGTTTAGAATCAAAATAGGCCTATGTCAAGCTAGATCTGATGGGTCATTACCATATTTAGGAATTACAGCCACCACAATTTTCTTCCAGGATGTTGTTGCTTCTCCTCCTTTTAAAATACTGTTAAACAAAACCTTCCAGATCTGTATCATGTTCTTCCCTTCTAGCTTCCAAACTTCCACAGGAATGCCTTCTATTCCTGGAGATTTTCCAGTAGATTTGTTATACATCACCATTTGTATCTCATCTCCTTCTATCCTGTTAGTAATTGAGCCTCATCTACCTCTAAACTGGGCATTTTAATTCTTCCATAAACATTTCTATCTATAATTTTTCTTGATTTTCACATTTCTCTGCTTTATACAGATTTCATAAAATTTCTATATTCCTAATACCTCCACAGGATCTCTGGTTAATTTCCTTATTATATGTTCCCTAAGCTTGACAACAACTCCTTCTAATTTATGTTGCTGGACCTGTTGTGCTAAAAGCTTTTGTGCTTTGGAGTTATCAAAAAAAAAAAAAAAAAAAAAAAACAGTTGTGCAATTGCTCGTCTTCTTGTTCTTTCTGTGGGATTCCCCCTATTCTGCAGTACTTTAACCTTAGTCAGTGCCTCTAAATAATTCTTACTTTTTACCATATTACCTTTTTTATTTCCAGCCTATTTTTAAACTCCACTTTCATTTTATCCTACTCTCTAGTTATATTGTGTGAATAGATTTTTATCTTCCCTAATAACTCCTGAATAATTTCCACTACCCATTCCTCAAATCCCTTGTTTAACAAATAGGTGGAGAAATGACAGTGTTAATTTCATTACCCTTCATTTTTATTTGTTATTATTGATGCATGATATAAAATGGTTACTGGATGAGTGTCAAAACTTTCAATTAAATAAACATGTACCTGTGAAATATAATTTCTGTCTAGCAGAGCCCAGTTGTTGTACCTTGAGAAATAATATGTAAATTCTCCCCAAAGTCCTACTACTGAATTCATATCTTCCATACCAAACTTTTTTTTATAAATTTCTTCAAAAATCTACCTTCTTTTGTTATATTTTCCCCTTCTAGGCCCCCAAGATACATCCTCACTGTTGCAAATCAAATCCTAGTCCCCATCTATAAGTAATATTCTGCTAAAAGCTGATTATTTCTCCCAGAATTTTCTTAAGATCCATTGTAGCAGTTTCAGGTGGAATAAATATATGCCAGCATAATCCTCCATGTGGCCATTTATAGTGTGAGAGGCTCCCATGATCCCTTTCATCTCAGATATTGTTTACCACGCAAACATCTTATGTAATGTTAGCATAAGTGGATTGTCATAGCTGCAAAACTTATACTGTGGCTCTTGACATTCATGTAGATGTCATTATTCAGTAAAGTCACATAGCTTGCTGTTTGATACCTGAACGTGGCAACATAATATGAATGCACTGATGTTACATATACACCATTATGTCTAGTCATTCATATCCATTTTTATGTTGGACAATGACATATCATTGTACATTGTAATTGCATGGCAGTGAAATGGTTATTCAGGGTATGTTGTTTTGTGACTACTCCTATGGCAGGTGCATTGAGTACTTGCTTTTATGGCATACCTACACAGATAGAATGGTGTTCAATTTGGGGACAGTGTGTGTTCTACATGATGGAAACAGCTTTCTTGTCAAAAAAGCAGTCATATTGTAATGTTCCCTGTTGCGAAGACTGTAACATGTGTAGCTCCTTTCTGGCATTGAGAATAAATGAGATTGTTCATATTATATTCATGCCTCTTGTGTTAACATACACATATTCATTTCACTTATTTGGGACGGCCTCCATTGCTATCTGATGTGGCACATTATGTCAATACAGGTGCCTGGAGGGAGCCTTGAATAATAGGCAAAGGTTTGACTCTGGTAACAGTCTGCCAGACAACAGTGGCTTGTACACAATCAAACAGGCAGCTTTTTCAGGGATTTTCATACCAGGTAGGTCATCAATACACCTTATATTTTATGATAGAGCCATATGCCCTTCAAGGGTATTCTTCCTTAAGTGACCAATATGCTTATGTATGTAGAGCCCATGATTATTACGCATCTCTCATAATCTATCCAAATGTTTCTCATGTCATTACTTGCTCATATGCATTACCCATTCACGAGATAATTATGCTCTTTTTTGCATGTCTTCCTCCAGATATCTGTTTAATATTTCTATTGTTTCTGTCACAATATACAGATTAATGGCAGATGTGTGATTCCATAAATGTTACTTTCTGCATGGCATCCAGCAAGACCATGAATATCTGTGATCGGTCCTGTGTTACAACATTTTCTATTGTGGTGCTACTGCTGAACTGCTATTCTGTTACTGTTCCTCGTAATTACATGTGAGCTTGCTCAGTATTACTATGTCAGACATGTTTGCAAATCAGCAATTGTAAAACTGGACTCCTGACATCATCCTCTCTGCCATGTCACTGGTCACTTATGTACGTTTGTTATTAGATCGGCATGTATCATTTACATAAGTATACAATACTTGCTCGTCTATTACATGCTTATGGGTGATAAACCCCTTTCCTATTGGTGCCACTATCATTTCTTTGCATAAACATATAGGTTCATAGATGTGTACTAGGCTAAAGGCCCTGGAACCTTTACAAGCCTAGCCCATAGGATTACCCTGGGATCTTGCCACCCGAAATTAATTCCCAGTATTTCTGTTGAGTAGAGACACTGGCGTTATCCCCGGGGTAAATTTTCTATTTCCCATCCACTCATCAATATTTCTTTTGAAAAGGGCCAGTGAGGTGCTCTGTTTGACATGTATGGGAAGTCTGTTCCATAGTATAGGCAGTCTCTGGGTTATGAACCTGCCCCTCCAACATGTTCTGTTAATTGTGGTAATGAGGCTGAGGTTTCTGGAGTGTGTGGTGTGGAGGGATTGTGATTTCTTTAGATGTAGCATTTCTAACAGAGCTAGGTCAGACATGGCTTTGTAAGTCAAGCAGAGATCGCCTCTAAGTAGGCATTATACATTTATAAGTTTCCTGATATTGCAGATGGAAGGTCCTTTTGTTATTGTGCATACATTGTGAGATGAATAACACAGCAGTGCTGTCAGCCTGCATACATCAATTCTCTGTATATACATACTTATATGCAATACTACATTCTGTGCATTCGTTTCATAATGTATCTTCTATCCTTGCTGTTATCTCAAGTCAACATTTAATTAATGTGTATATCACATTTCACTCCCTTTTGTTACACTGCAGCTTTATATCCCTATCACATCCTTTATCAACATGCCCATTATTATTTATGTATGAAACTCACACTAATTATCAATGCATCAATTTCATAGGTTTTATGTCAGAAAATGTTCTTATACACTTTCATCACATTTGCCTGTGGGATATGAGTATACTTTAAACATTTCTACTCTCTAACATTGCTAAACCATTATAACACATTTTTGTGTAACAATTATGTATTATTTCCTTCTACTTGCACTTAATATGTCTGGGCTATTGCATGTGCTTGTATGTGTGCATTGCCTATAAGGGATCTGCTTTATTTGCATTGAGTGTTGGTGCTTTCACCTTTCCATGGTCACAGAAGGTGCTTACAACCATGTAGTGTGATGAGCAGCATGCTGACATAAACCAGTTCTAAAGTTCTGATAAAAATGTACACAATTCTGAAGGGAATACCAAGTATTTAGGAAAATGTTTAAATACCAATAAAAAACAGCTAGTCAGAGCAAAAAAAAAAAAAAAACACAATGCCAGTGTTTTCCCTGGGAAAGTTCAGCAACATAACTGTACTGGTAATAGAAAGCCGAACTGAAATTGGCCAAGCCAGCAAAGCACACACACACACACACACACACACACACACACACACACACACACACACACACACACACACCCCAATTCGAAAAAACCTGTTCACAGTGTATGTGACCACTTGGAACAGGTCTTTTGGAATCTCTCCCCCAATGTAAGTCTGTTTTTAGATGTGCTTTACACCAATTTAAGTCACTTACACTGATAGCAACTGTTCTGGAATCTGGCCCTCATTCAGTACACACATAAGAGGTGCATTTACAGGCACTTACATGCACACATATGTACACACACACACACACACACACACACACACAGAGTTCTGATGGAGAGAAGAAAAGTCAGCAATCAAAGGAGAGGAGTAGTAGTGCTGTAAATGAATGCATCCTCAAGTCTTGGTGAGTACCTTCACGAAGTGGATCTTGTGTTTCACAAAATCTCACCAAGGTGACACTGATATATGGCATATATCATGGACAGAAGTAAATCAAAAATAAAAAAAAGATAGTTGGGTGCACAAGACTCAGGATAAAAAAGTGCCCAATCCTGATAGGTGCACTGTGCTAGGACTGAAAAAAATGACAGTGTAGAATCCTCAAAATGCAGAAACATTCCTACAATGGGGCCAGGCCAGGCTCAGGAGGAGGATGGCCCCTCTTGGTTGTTGAAGGAAGTAGCAGTCCACAAAAACAACAAAAATTGATTGGCCAAAGAAGAGCCATGAAGACGATAGAGTGGACTATTGAGGATAAGAAAGAAATTATGTATTGTTATTATGTAAGAAACTCAGAATTTCCAGACACAAGATATACAAAATGATTAAGAGAGAAATTAGAGGAAAGAAAAATACTTCCACAGGAAAAACTGTTACAAGCTTCAAATAAAAATTTGCATTCATTAATACAACAGATTTTTGAAAAACAGCATATAGATCAAGAAATGTTGATCTCTTTGGGAAAAGAAGCATCTGAGGAAGTAAGAAAATATAAACAACAAAACCTAGCGATATTTGAAAAATATAAAATAGAAATATGGACATGGGAAAGAAAGAGAGATTTGATATGGTGCAATATTTATGTAAAGGAGAAAGCCAAGTTAATTAATATAGAGAAGGCAGCCTCAAAGATATTCAAAGAGAAATATAGGCAAAGGCATCCAGATATGGAAAATTTCACAATAAAAAGACTAAAAATACAAATATTTAATGTAGAAAAGACTATTAGTAAAGCACAAGTTAAAGAAATAGAAGTTGAAGTCATGGAGTGCCTGCAAAGTGAAGGATCTAATGTAGAAGGTCTAAAACAGATTACATTACAGCAGGATGGAGTGAGTCGCCAAAATATGGAAAAACGAAATGATCAAGAGACATGTAAAGAAGAAATTTGGACAGGGGAAAGGAACATAGATTTAATATAGTGTAATATTTATGCAAAGTATAAAGCAAAACTAATACAAAAAGAGCAGCACCAAAGATATTTGAAGATAAATATAGAGAAACAAATCCAGATATGGAAAACTTTACAATAAAAAAAAAATTGAAGACTATTTGGAAAAGCAGAAAAAGAGATTAGTAATGGAGAAGTCAAAGAAATAGAAACTGAGGTTGTGGAACAGCTGCAAAGAGAAGGATTCAATATAGTAAATCAAATACAGAAAACACCACAACAGGATAGGGCAATGGATATCCAAATTAAGAGGAAACCAGTGGAACAGAAAGCAATTGGTCAGTTGCCATATCAAGATATTTTGGAGCCTTCCACAGGAACCCAGTATAAACATTCATTTGAAGCTAGACAGCAAGGAAAGGAACAGGAAACTGTGCAAACTCTGATGCAGTCAATGCAGTCAATTACATTACAGCAGGATGGAGTGAGTCGCCAAAATATGGAAAAACGAAATGATCAAGAGACATGTAAAGAAGAAATTTGGACAGGGGAAAGGAACATAGATTTAATATAGTGTAATATTTATGCAAAGTATAAAGCAAAACTAATACAAAAAGAGCAGCACCAAAGATATTTGAAGATAAATATAGAGAAACAAATCCAGATATGGAAAACTTTACAATAAAAAAAAAAATTGAAGACTATTTGGAAAAGCAGAAAAAGAGATTAGTAATGGAGAAGTCAAAGAAATAGAAACTGAGGTTGTGGAACAGCTGCAAAGAGAAGGATTCAATATAGTAAATCAAATACAGAAAACACCACAACAGGATAGGGCAATGGATATCCAAATTAAGAGGAAACCAGTGGAACAGAAAGCAATTGGTCAGTTGCCATATCAAGATATTTTGGAGCCTTCCACAGGAACCCAGTATAAACATTCATTTGAAGCTAGACAGCAAGGAAAGGAACAGGAAACTGTGCAAACTCTGATGCAGTCAATGTTGAGGAGTGATAGGCCAGTGAGTTCTCATATGACAGAACAACAGATGACACAGGATATAGAACTTTCTATAGAATGCCCGCATGAAACAAAAAACAAGGGATGTGCCCTCAGTATGGAAGAAAATGAGTTAAGAGTTGCTTGATTTAATAGACAAAGACAGATATATCAAGATTTAATTTATGAGAGAAATAGACTGCAGAAGGTTAATAAAACCCCAAAAGTCAGAAGCTTGATAAAACAAATGAACACAGTAATTATGACTGTCTATAGAGACCCATGTGATATAACAGAAGCAAACAGAATATATTACTGTGCTGCTAAATTAATAACTGGTAACATTCTACCATAGGAACACATGGTAGCGAGGGAAAAGAGGGGGCAAAAGCGATATCATCATGGAAATATCGAACAGAGAAAACTATAAAGCAGCTAAGACAAGAAGTGTCATTGTTAGAAAATTATAGAAGAGGGAATAGATCAACAAAAATACTAAGAAAGATAGATGTGATAAAAGCAATGCACAGTATTAGAACAGACTAGGATCTATTATGCACTATTGGAGATAATAAACTAAAAATTTCAAAACAGGCAGAAAGACTTAGAATATACGAAGATAAATATAAGGAAAAAGCACAAAATAAGCAATGTATTGATGACCCAAAAAAGTTTTATAGAGAATTGGGAAATAAGGTAAAAGGAATTGAAAGACCACCAAAAAAAAAGAGGGAGTAGATACATTTTGGAGAAGTATCTATGAAGATCCTGTGGAACATAACAAAGATGCTAAATGGATAGAAGAAGTAAAAAAAAAAGAATAAGAAGTTTAAAGGTACAGGATATGAAATAGGATGAAATAACAGCCAGAGAGATTGAAACAAAGTTGAGAAAAGCCTCTAACTGGAAAACCCCAGGCCCAGATGCAGTACCTAACTTTTAGCTTAAAGTATTAACTTCTTTGCATGAGGATTTAGCCATGAGTAAGAACTATTTATATGTGCACCCAAAACACATACCAAATTGGTTAACAATAGGAAAAACAATGCTCTTACTTGAGTGAACCTGCAAGCTACTCTAAAAATTATAGACCAATAACTTGTCTTCCAACTACGTATAAACTATACATGGGAATTGACACCGGCAGAGTTTATAGTCATTTAAAAGAAAACTCAAATATGGCAGTACAACAAAAGGGCAATACAAGAAAGTCATATGGAGCAAAGGATCATTTGTTGTTAAACAAAGTTATAGTGGAGAACTGTAAGAAGAGGAAGAATCTAAGTATGGCATGGATTGACTATGAAAAAGCATTTGATAGTGTCCCACATTCATGGATAAAAGAGTGCTTAAAAATGTATAAAATACACCATGCATTGATTGACTACATTACAGTAACCATGAAACAGTGGCAGACCATTTAGCAATTAAGCCATGATAAAGGACAGATTATTATACCAGGGATAAAAATTCAAAGGGGGATATTCCAGGGTGATTCTTTGTCACTGTTGCTAATCTGCCTTGCCATTAATCCATTAAGCTGTTTACTTAACAGCTTAGGCCATGGCTACAATCTGACTCCTAGAAAACAAAGCCTAATGACTTCTTATCTTCCCTTTGTCAATGATTTAAAACTGTATAGCTCATCAGATGAGGAACAGAAAGCACAGCTGCAGGTTGTCAACACTTTTTCAGATGATATTGGAATGTCATTTGGTCTTGATAAATGTGCAAAAGCAACCTTTAAAAAGGGAAAACTGCAGCACTAGGACATCAGTTTGGGACAAGAATGTGATATAAAAGAACTTGAGCAAGAGGGAGTGTATAAATACTTGGGCATTGAAATAGAATCCGCACTAAAACATGAACAAATGCAAATAAAACTCGGTAAGGAGTACTTTAGAAGACTTAAATTAATCCTAGAAACAGCATTAACATCTAGGAACAAAATCCAAACTATAAATCAGTTTGCTCTTCCTGTCCTAACTTATAGTTTTGGAGTGATTGACTGACCCCAAAAAGTGTTGGATAGACTGGATATTAAAACAAGAAGAATGCGTCATTCTCACCAAATGATTTATAAAAATCAGTGTATACCAAGGTTATATATTCCCCGTTCTGAAGGCAGGATGGGCCTCCTTGAAATTGATTACATGTGTAGATCTGCAATTGTGGGATTCCACACATATCTACTGACCTCACAAGATCCAAATGTAGTGAAAGTTTTGAAACACGAGGAGAATAAATCTAAGATGATGTCTCTGCTTAATTTAGCAGAAGCATATCGATGTCAAGCAGGAATGGAAGTCAAACCAGAAGTAGATAAAAACCAGGCAGCAACTGAATGTGCTAAAAAGCAAAAGAAAGAATATAAGGTGAAGGACCAGGCAAGAAATGTGGAAAAAATATAAATATAGTTGCAAGTATAGAAAACTTCTGGAAGAGCCTCATGTCGATCAAGAACAAATGCAGGAATGGTTAAGGAGAGGTGAATTTACATCAAGAAATGAAAGGTTAATATTGGGAGCCCAAGATAGTGGGCTTATGTACATGCTGGTTTACTAAATCCATTGAACATGTGGGAGAAACATACATATGCAGGTTTTGTAAAACCGAATTGGAAACAGTCACAAACCTTGTTGCTGGTTGCGACGCACTAATGGACAAGGGACTGTATACTGAAAGACATAATAATGTGGCAGGACTGTTGCACAGGAGATTGTGTAAACTTTGTGGTATCGAAGTGGCTGAAAAACACTGGAAACAGAAGCCACAAAGAATCATAGAAAATGATAGGTTTATATCACATGGGATCATCCAATACCAACAGTTCAAAAGATAGAGGCTAGGAAACCGGATATAGTGGTCCAAGAAAAGAAGACAAAAGTATCAATGATCATTGAAATCCCCACACCTAGTGACTACAGTGTCTTGCATACAGAGACACACAAAGCCATAAAATACCTTGATCTGCAGGCAGAAAAAACGAGAGCCATGTGGAAGAAAGATACCCAGACAGTTCCAATAATAGTAGGAGCAACTGGTCTTATAAAAAAGAACTTACAATCGCATTTAGATATGTTACCAATTCATGTAACACCATACAATCTGCAGAAGGAGTCATTACTGGGCACATTACGGGTGCTGTGAAGAACACTTTTGGCTAACATGAAAGAGTGAAACAATACTAAATTCATGATCTTTAATCGTACTTTGACTTAGGAATGGGGTCCATTCCCATCATGGTATTAGGAACCCAAAAGACTTGGAGAAATTAAAAACAACAGACACACAGATGTGCATCCATACAGAAGCACAGATGTGCATTTCTACACATACACATGCATGCATGCATGCACGCATGTATACACAGTATAAATATGCATAAAAATCAGTGGACTGTGGCTGAATAGGTTTTACAATACATCAGTTAATGAATTAAAAATTACATTAACCAGTTAATTGTGATTAATCACTGTCATAGACACCCCCATTACATGAATAAAGAAAATGAAGATATATTATTTTAAAGGTAGTGCATAGTAGCAAGAATACTTATAAACCTAACATGAGGTAGATACTACTGCTACCGTAGCATTTAATATGAGGAAACATAGTGCATAAATGTAACATTTAACTTGGTTATATACAGCAGCTTCATGATATAATATCACATATATAATAGTGTGACCTGGTAGTTATTTTAAATTGAATACATCTGTATAACAACAGGGAATGGTTCAAATGTGCTGAAGGATGGTGCCCTTGCTCTAGCATAACTATCCTAACTTTGAATGTCATCCCAGCTGCTGACACAGCCATCAAGGGTATGGAAATAATAAGGTGATAGGTGATAACCTCTCCCTAGGGGGAGGTATGTGCCTCTCCATGGTGTACGTCCAGACAAATATCTTTGGATACAAGACACTAGAATGGAGGCATCCGTTTGTAAGTAGTAAGACTGCTTGAAGGCTATGTCACTTGTGCAAGTGAATGACTCTTCCCTGTCATATTTGTTACATTCCTACTCCTGAGCATTAACAAAGCACGCACAAAGAGAAACTGGTTAGGGCTTTAGGACTCCAGCAAGAAAGGCTGCCTGAATGATAACATGTGGCACTTGAATGAAGTAGTAAAGCAGATGGTTGGCAAATACAGAGGAGAAAAAAATACACTAAGAAATCTGTAAAATATAAAGGACTAGGAAGTTTGATTTTTGCTACACTTACAACTACATAACTCATCTTAACTGTGGGTTAGGACAAAAAAGTTTCATAAGGTTCATTTTTGGTAGGAATTGTATAAATGTTTTAGTATTTCATCTCCTCCACTGGAAAATGATGTACCTTTTCCTCCTGACATTTTCAAAGCTACAGTACAAGTGTTGTTCTGTGTGCATGGACAAATGACATATTAACATATATGTTAACACAGAGAAGATTAAATGTGTTTTACTATTTACAGCTCCTTTTGATAGTGTAAATGATTTTTGTTTTCTTGTAAACTAAAATTACGTGGATCTGTTTCATTAAAGAAATTGACGTACATAAATCAAAATTATATAGAAAGCCAACTTTTTCTAATAATTTTCTTCACTTTTCTGGTAACCACCGTCAAAAGAGAAGCTTAGCGAAGGGGCAGATTTTAAGGATTACTAGAATTTAGTCTGATGATGCATGTTTTCTTATGGAAATTTATAAATTAATGAATATATTTTTTCACAGGGACTATCGCTTCACTATGCTTGAAGATATTAAAAAGAAAGTACTAATGAAAAGGGAAAGCAGTTCTTGCACTATACTAAGTAAAGGAGTTAAAATGAGGTGGCTGGGATGGGGGGATGGGAAGATGCACTTGAGGATCATGAATTGCAGTTTTAAAACTAGGAGATGCCAAGTTATAACATGCATTAGAATATATATTTTGTTATTTATCTTGGAATTACTTATTGAAATATTTTTATCACAAACATATGTTTAATTACAATTCTTATTTTTGAAAATACATCGAAGTTTTTATTGGCTAGGCAGTTGACTAATTAAGCAAGCTATTTGCTATATAAATTTATTGGGTAGACCTTTATTTGTGCTAGTGAATTCTTGTTAGTAATTAGGGATGAAATTGTTAAAGGTTCTTGCATTCTGTACTTTGTACTTTTATTATTATTAAATCTATATTGTGACTTTGAAAGTGCTCTCATACTTTTACTTGCCAAGGATACATTGGGCTTTTTCCTCATTTTTTATAATTATTGTTGTTATTACAAAGGTTTGTCTCCTGGTTGTGGTTTTTGGTTTATCCCAAACAAGCTTTCCAACATCAGAAGCAGAAAGATACCTATTACTATAAAAGACGCATAAATAACAAGGGATCATCTTCAAAATGCAATCCAGGACTGTGAAACGGTTCCACTGACTCCCTGGAAAACATGGGCTGCAGTGCAGGTTTGTACAACTTGCAGTCTAGGTATGTCATAAGCCTTACCATCACCACTACAGTGAGTCCTACAACTACAGTGCAGCCATGAGTGCAGAAATACATCCTACCTACTTTTTATGTTGTAAGACTAGACATTTGCATACCCTGTTATATATGGAACCCTGCTGCTCTGAAATCAACCTTCAGTCTTCCTTCCCTCACACCAGGGTTGCCCCTGATGTCTGCCACCCCTCTGCTGTACATATCCGTCTGTCAGACAGTACTGTAAGAGTATGTGTCTCATTAACTGTATTCATTAGTGCTGTGGACAAATCAGATGGACCTGTGTCAGAGCTTTTGGTGTCAACAGATATACCACTGGTGATCCAAAGGTAAGCCAAACATTTACTCTTTTTTTAATGCATTTCTTTTTGCACTTATCTTACATTTCAGGAATATCAGCAATTTACATTTCTTTCATTTCTTTCTTAACAAACCTCATCATCCCCAGCTTGCTTCTCATGCCACTTCCATTTCTTGCTAAAATACCAAGAAATGGTGCTGCATGCAAAGACTAGCAATAACATTTTCCTTATAAATGTCAAGGTATTCATTATACAAACTATGCATCGTTAATTTTTCAAAACTCCAGGCATTGTTTTTGTTAGTATTACCTACTTTATTAAAATGTATCAAAAACAGACACAATTGTAACATTGTAACAAACAATCATAACTGACATAACACAGATATAACACAACCAAAATTACTATATACTAATCAATATATACCACAAATTATAAATACTTCCTAGGAATTGAGAGACTAATGAATAGACAAAAAGCAAACATATAAAATCAAATACTTAATTGAATTCATATGCAAAAATACTGCAAATTTATGTCCATTTTCCACATCATTTTGTACTTAACCATTTGCTTAAATTAAAGGGAATTCTATGAAAACCATTTATTTCAAACAGCGAAAAAACATTTCCAGTGTAGAACCATATGATTAAATATGTGGACAATACAGCTCTTAACCAAAAATATTCTTCAGTCCCTAACTCTAACCGGGGACACTACATACCAAAGACCCAGAATTCAATGTCATTAATATCAGGTAAGGATAGCCTCAATGCCCATGAAATGACATCAAATACCTTCACTCATAGTGCACAGGCATATTGTCAAAACCAAATAAGGTATATAAACTCTACCTTAGGTATCTGACAGTGTCAACATAAACTGTTCCCAGATACACCATCAATGGAGAAAACCACTAATGAAATAACATTTTGTGAAAATCAAACCTTGAAAGTACCAGTCATAAATAATCTCGCACCATTTTAATACAGGAAGAGCATTATCTTGCTGTCATTTTGATTTTAATGCCAAATTCCATGTATCTAAGACATCAGCCGAAGTGCCATGTTTACTTCATATAAAAGGTATGAATCTTCACCTTTTGATCACACTGCTCATCCTCATTAACTGCTCACAGCCGTCTCATGATTAATATATTCAACTGACTCCTTTGTAGTTGCAGCTACCTAGAATGACACATGCAACTGCAAATCTTGCCAACGGCTCATTACTAGGGCTGTTACTTTTCCTTGTAACTTTTCCCAAGAGTACACTCTATTTCTGCTCATCCCACAAGTCTAAGACCGAAAACACACATCTCATAATCCAATATGGCTACTTGACTGATTCCGATGTTTTGATGTCTTCATAACAATGAATGACTAAAAATCCCAGTAGCTCTCCTTCATCTTTCCTGTTATTGTCTTTCTCTCATACCACAAATTGAGGCCCCAGGGTCCCACATTTTTTTACAAAGAAGTGCCAATACTAGGTGTCTTGAAACATCTTCAGAACCAATCTCCATATTGAAACAAATTGGCTTTTTTTGCTCCCCCCAAGTATAAAATAACTCCATTCAATGGTGGCGTTCCCGCATTTGTAAAGATCTTAAATCCCAAATCCCCCCTGTTTTGCAGAGATGTGCATTTCCCACCATTCTTCTCATTTATCTGTTCAAATTAATGCCTACTTACATTGATTCATTAACTATATCCAGTACCCTTGGATAAATAATACAATTATTCTAAAATCACTTTGATTTAATTTAACATATCTTTTAATTAGGTAATGCAGTTATCAGCAAACCAAGTTATAGATTGCTATTTGTAACTATCCAGTAGAATAGAGTACTTTACATAGTTATACCCAAGGTATCCCCCCATAGCTGCAACTGCTAGGACAAAAAGAAGAGGGGAAGTGGTCAACCTTCCCTGGTTTCCCTAAATACCTTCACTGATTCAGAGAACATTTAATAGGCATATATTTGGGCAGAGAGGTTGTCAAGAAGCAGTTGAATCCACCCAATAAATTCCTCAGTGAAATGAAAAAATCTCAGCACTTCCAGATATGCTACTAGGGTATGGTGTCAGACACCTTGTTAAAGTCAACTAACAGTATACTAACTGTATTTCCATGTATTGGAAACCTTTGTTGTATATTTATCCACAACATCAATGCATCTGGGCTTCTAAGTTGTACATTAATAAGGTGGTTGCTACAGGTTAACCTATCCAGGACTGTTTATAGCCCAGTGGCTCAAATTTTCACAAAAACTTTAAGTTCTGTATTCAGCAAGGATATCGGTCTATTGATTAAAGGCCAGTTGCGGACTCCTAAATGGTTTGGGAACATTATTACTTTTGCTCTACTGACCCATGTGAGAAAGCTTTTGGCCAAACTAGCTTGATCAAAAAGAAACTTAAGACGGTGGCAGAATTTGGCTTTAAAAAAATCTATCCAAAAGCAATCTAACCATGGTACCTTCCCCTTTATAAGAGAATATATAGCTATTCCTATGTCATATTGAGTTATAGAATCATTAGGTTTTGCCATTAACTAGGACTTCCAGAACAGGAAAAATCTTAAAAAGAGCACTAATTCTGTGTCAGCCCCACCCCTAGCATCTCTGTATTAGACCTGCATTCCTCCATAAACACCTAGTTGATTTTATAAGGGTCTATTTGAACAAGCCCCCATCTTGGGCTTTGTATTTTATTGAAGCTTTCAACGCCACTTAGCTTTAAGCCCAGATGAGATACCCTTAACATTCCAGGTAAAAAAAGAGATGTCTCCTGTACTCACATTATTACCCATGTCCACACCACTTGACCTCATAATCTTTGATATTTCATAGATTCACATTGGAGTATTAAACCAGCAATGTGATGCCATAAACGAAATGATGAATGATACATTAAACAGAAATCTTAGAGAAAAATCAAGAAAGCTAAATGAAGCTGATCCAACAATTCAAATTAAAAGAAGAAAAACAGTCTGAAATATGACTTCCCCAATCCTTCATGGGCAGGAACTAAAAGAGTAGCTCAACTACTTGTTTTCACATCCCAGGAAGCTGTGCTTCATCCTTTCCCAGACACAACCCATTTTGAAAGGTAATTCATATATCGGCCCTCCCATCCTTTATACAGTAAGCTTGTTTCATAAAGATGTACGCTATAGATTACAGGTAATTTAAATATAACATAAAGCGTCCTACAAAGACACTATCAAAATATAACAAATATTACCCTAGAAAAATACAATTGAATTGTAACACCCATAAAGCAATGACACATGCATAGCAGCCTACAAAGGCACTTTTAAAATTTAACAGATAATACCTTAGAAAACTACAAATGAATTGTAACACACTGTCCAATAACACAAAAGAACCAAGCTTACATATACCCAGTGACAGAGGATACATTGAGCTCTTTTTCAGGAATATGGATTTGAGAACATCTGACCATTAGCCCATTGCAATTCACAGTCTCAAGAAACATTACCATGGACACATAGATCCATTGAAGTGGAGATCATGTCCTGGTTATCTACATGATCACACCAAGATCAGTCCATTATGTCAGGCTTGTTTAGTACAATTGCCAGCACAGAAAATGATGCATCAAATGATTCCTCTGCTTTGCCTTCCAGAGAATGATACTCCAGGGCTAGTGCCTGTTTTAACACTGGAAGTCTGTGCCCATTTGTCCATCTCTTGCAAGTATCTCCATAGTATAGTAAATTCATATGCTTGTCCTTTTCTGGGTTTGCTTTTTAGGCAAGTTTGAAACAGACCTTTATCTCCTTTTTTCACCTGGTACAACAGTAACGGCATTTCCCACCATCCCTGCATAAGACTGTATATTATTAGGTATCACATTATTCACATAGCTGTCCAGAGCTTATGGTGATAAAATGAGACTTGTTTTGATCCACTATTGATTATTAGGGTTACCATAATTGTAGGCTGACCTTATAGCTCAAATCATGGAAATGTCAACATGCAAACAGCATCATCTTCCTCCTTGTATAAAGGCTAGCACTATAGTCTGGTGTAATCCTGAAATGTTGTCCAGCAAATTTCTATCTCTTCCCTTAGCAGTGATTAAAATTCTTTCCTTATCAGTGAAGTCTAAAGATTTTAAAATAAGATGGCAAGAGCGATTGTTGTTTTTATGTCTGATCCTATGTGCCCACTTAGTTACGGAAGTATTGAATTAAATAAACCTCCCAGTTTCTAACACAAAAATGCCATTGGGTTTGCTCCATTTGTCCCTTCTGGCAGTCCAGTGACTAACAGACTGTTTTCATGACCCCTGTTCTCCAAATCATCCAGTTTTGTTTCCATTATCTGATATTGGAGCTGCAGTTCTTGTATTTGTGAAGAGTGTGTGTGCCACATGGTGTGCACATCTGTCTATCTAAAGAAGATTCAGTTTTTGTTAATTTCATCTCATGTGCTATGGAACTTTACTTTATTTGCTACATATTCACATCTGTGCAATTTTAATTCCATAAAGTTTGTTTGTGGTTGTTACCATAATTTAATTTCAACAATTTTCACATGGAATCAGCTGAACCGGGCTGATTTACTGTTATAAGGTTGAATATTCCTGAATAAAAGCTGCTATAATGTTGTTTTAAACCGCAACAGTGATAATTTTATAACAGTGTGCAGAAAACAGACAAAAACATTCAGCCTCTCTAATTCATGTTGCTGAGTTCACCCCTATATAGCATTGCTTCTGGTAACAAAATTCATTTATTCCAAACCCTTTGCATCATTTATAGTATTACTTCACAGATTTGCATTAACATTTTTAAAATGTCTAATCATTCACAGATACATTATTTTTTAATGACATAATCTCTGTATAATTGCTCTGTCCCACTCATGCACATGTGCATATACATGTAATATGTGCGCATATGTATCTCTCTATCTGTCTACCTACCTACCTATCTATATACATATATATATATATATATATATATATATATATATATATATATATATATATATATATATATATATATATGTATATGTATGTATGTGTACATGAATCCATCCATCCTCAACCCCTTTTTCCATTTTGCACATGGGGTCAGGGTGTGCACACACAAATATATATATATATATATATATATATATATATATAAGGGTTACATAGATTTGATTGTCAGTTCACTTTTGCGACAAAAAATGGTGGTTCATCTAATCTAAAACTCATTTGATCAACACTGCATTTCCTTTACACTTTTTCCATTAAAAATGTGACATGGTATATTTATTCTTTATTTATTTTACATTTGTTTACCGGGCTAGTCCAACCGGATACATGTCCATTTTCAGTGGAGGCCCGAGGAGAAAAGCTCCACTACAATACTACTAAGGAGATAAAAAAATTATAGCAAAATGTCAAAATATCAAAAATTCGAGATATCAGAATTATACAAGTAATATGCAAAAAATAGATAAAATGTATAGAAAATAACTGCTGATGTGGTTTTGGAACATGGGAATTAAAATGCAAATCAGTGTTAAATTAATATTTTTACCATGATAATTTCCCCTGTTATGTTGTTCCATGATGTCTAGAAGTTTAATTATGTGTGCTGTTGTTGTTTGATTATGGAGTATATTTTTTCTAGGGGTGTGGGGCAAAGCCACCCCACATTGAGGGGTGTAGGAAGTTTGTCCCCCTGCAAAATTGCTTTTGGAGGTATATTTAATGTGTATGAAATTGTCAATTAAATGAGATTTATGGACTTACATATTGTTTGCTTTGGCATGTATTTGTTATAATGATTGCTGACACTTCTATATGTAGACATGTTTATATATACACTCACACGCACACACGCACACACACACACACACACACACACACACACACACACACATTTTATATATATATATATATATATATATATATATATATATATATATATATATATATCAACAGTGTATGTCATTGTAGCATGCAGATTTACAAATGTCATCAGTGGATGCAGTGGTTGAATTATATTACTTTTTCTGTACCATTGTGCAACTGTAGAGTTTTTTTATTTAATGTCCGGGAATGAATCAATGTTTTTTTGTTTTAAGTCATTGCAAATGTAAGTCATCTGTTTACTTCAGTTTGGTGGGGGCTTTTTTTTATATACACCTATATCTGTACCTACATATATATATATATATATATATATATATATATATATATATATATATATATATATCTATATTGGTCTACTGCGGTTGATTGAAAACTCACTTGATTGAAAATGAAATTACTAGGACCACTTCACTGAAAACTCACTTCACTGAAAGTCATAAATGGCATTTTCCCCACTGTAGTGCGACCCTGGAGTTAGTATATAAATTAAGGTGGTGGGGGCACAGCCACCCATATAGCTTGGCTATATATTCTTTTTTGGAAACAGTTATTTATTGCACTTTTAAGTATCACTGTGTATAGTTTAAAATGTTTATAATATGTGGGGGGCTGTGCACCTCACACCCCCCCAATGTAGGGCGCTGTGCCCCCTAGCCCCCCTTATTTTATATACTAACTGCAGGGTCACACTACAATGGGAAAAAGGCCATTTATGACTTTCAACAAAATGAGTTTCAAAGAAATGAGTTTTCAGTGTAGTGAGCTTTCAGTGAAATTGTCCTAGTAATTTTATTTTCAGTCAAGTGAGTTTTCGGTCAACTGTAGTAGACTCATATATGGATATATATGGATATCTCTCCCTCTCTCTCTCTATATATATATATATATATATATATATATATATATATATATATATATATACACATATATATATTTATAGGCTCCTAACCTTTTGGTAATAAGTGGTTCAGTCAAAAAGTGAAAAAAGCTGGAACAGCTGTTCCGAAATTATCATTTTCTTCACTGTGAGATTGCTGATCACACCTCAAGGAATTTGTCATTTAATCACTGGTATTTTTATTTATGGATTTATTTATTAATCCTTTGCCAATCATGTTTGTCCCACTAGGCTAGTAGCCTGTTTTCAGTTGAGACCTGAGGTGATATATGTGTGCAGATGCAGGGGTTCTTTCTTGCTTTTCTGCAAAAATCATGAATGAGGGTATCCTTCTAATATACTTATTAGAGCTTATCCATATTCTGTTAAAATAAGACTTGTGTGATTCTATAATAATACTGGGTTGAACTGAAACTGTATCCATGATTTTTTTGGACCGCATGTTAGCAGTAATATGGAATGGCAAAATACAGATATTTCTATCAGCTCTAACACTTTGCAAAGCAGAGAAAGCTATCCCTGAACATGAACTATTTAATATAACATAGACCAAAAGTCCTTTAAAAGACTATCCTTGCAATACGTGAACTATGGTTTTGTTTAGTCCTCTTCCATTCTGGGAGAAGTAAGATACAAGAAATCTCCCTCCATCTGATTACAAAATTGCTTTTTATTTCCTTCAGCAAAGTAATGTTTAAAATATAACAACTCACAGTGAGAATAATGGATGAAAATCAGGTGAAACAAGTATCTGCTTTTAGCTCTTAACTAGCAATACTCATTAAGCCACCCTAGTGACTTTACTGGCTCATTTATTCTATCCTGCTTGATGTTTGCACCTCACAACTCTCAGTATGTTACTTCTTTATGTATGTTAAATAACTTTTTAGTAATCTCACTGTATGCTCAGAAATTAGAGGAAAGGCTATTATCTTAACCTGACATGTACAGCTAGCTGAATTGTTTTGAGCCTTCTATGTTAGTTGCACATACTGGAATACACATATACACACACACATATATATATATATATATATATATATATATATATATATATATATATATATATATACAGAGTTGAACATTTTTTTTGTTGAGTGTGGCTTGGGTTGGCATTTGTTTTATTGGTAACATTTTGGTTAAAACACATGGTAGACAGGTGTGCGTGAGAGCAACAATCCCTGGGGAAGGGGAATATGCACCTTCCCAGGGAATTCTGTGATCTCGGAGACAGTGTATATAATGATCAGGAGATGAGGTGGCACAGGGAGGAACTGACACCCTTGCAAAAATAACTGTTTTAGAGTTTGCATACTCTGAGTTTATGTTTGGAGCATGCAAGATGAACTGTTGACATTACGAATGTTGATTTTCGCTTGCCAACATTTGGAGGAGTTTTATTTAAGTGTGTGTGTGTGTGTATATATATATATATATATATATATATATATATATATATATATATATATATATATATATATATATATATATATATATATATATACATACATGTACATACATACACATTAAACTATACAGCCCAATGACCACAGAATACTGACAAATCACAAAGTAAGAAAAAGCAAAGGTGCACAAAATGACAATTATCACTCAGGAAATGGTGGGATTAAAATACTTACAATTTAATCAATTTAGCACTTTCGTCCATTAAACTACTTAGGACTTCATGAGAATTGGTTCAAAATCCCATCCATAACAATTTATGTACTCAACAGTGGCATATGAGCAATAATGAATGTTAAATATTAAAATTAAATTAAAATTCTTAATCCATCCTAAAAATCACTCAAACCATATTTATGATATTTATGTAAAACAAACAAATCATATACAAATATACACACACACACACACACACACACACACACACATAGTGAGAGAGAGCGAAATTCATTTGAATCATATACTGTCCTCATAATAACTGACCATTTCAAAATTATATATAATATAGGGTATGATATATTCTAAAATATTTGAACACCTTAAATACAAAGTTATTGTTTGTATGTATTGAATATAACATTAGTACTCTTCGATCATCTAACAAAGACTTACTCCAAGTAACTAAAGTATCCAATACAGCAGGCAACTTTCTTTACTCTGACTTTGTTGCTAAATTTGGAATACCCTTCCATATAGTATTAGATCCATAAGCAACCTTAATCATTTCAAAATATCTCTCAAAAGCCACTTATTTGATTCCTGGTTCTGCACATGTAACACTGCAGGTTAATTATTAACATAGCATTACTTATACAATTTGGCTGTACGTACTAACTCTGTTAACATATCCCTTCTAACAGCACTACTTCTCTATAAGTAGTTACATTCCTAGCTCACCACGTATGTATTACTAACTATACACTACTTTGCCTAAGTGATTCTCCCTGCTTAATTTCCTTACTAATGTTATGTTCCTTCACATATATAAATTCAACCATGTATTTGTCTAAATTCAAGTGTTTAAAGTCTTGTTATAAAGACATGACAATCTTGTTGTTGTCTTGTTTAAAGTGTGTGTGTGTCCTCTGTCCTGAATAACACTTTTTAAACAGAAACTAAAACTATTTCTTAGTACACATTGGTTATGCCCTTGTACTAACCCTAACTAACTCTCTTTTCTTTATACCTATGAATACTCTTCACCTTATACTCTACTGTACTTACTGCTGACTTATCCTTAATGAACCATATAGACCATGACATTGCAATCTAAATCTATGTATATATGTATATAGTAACAACTTTTTGTACATTACCTTTACTGTTTGTGTTATGCTCACTATGAGTATTGTACTTTTATTAACAACAGCTGTGTTAAGCTTGTACTGTTGCAACATTCTTTATTATATTGTGTGTGTGTGTTGGAGCTTTTCTCCCTGGGCCTCTACTGAACATGGACATGTATCCAGTTAGACTAGCCCGGTCAACAAATGTAAAATAAATAAATAAATTAATTGTTATATTTGATACAATATATTTATTTTTGTTTTTACATGTTTATCCTGTAAATGTGTTAACACTCATTTTTTTGTCAGTTTTGTGTATAATTTCTATTACTTGTGATAATTTGTATGAAAGCTTAGACTGGAGCTTTTCTCCCTGGGCCTCTACTGAAAGTGGGCACTGTCCCAGTTGGCCCATCCCGGTAAACAAATGTGAAGATAAAATTAAATTAAATTAAATTATTACCCCCCCCCCCCCAAAGTACATGGTTTGTCTATATTCAGTAAATAATCGATTAAAGTTTTGTTGACCATGATTTAAGTATGTTGTTTAAAGATACAGCATCATTTAAAGCAGGTGAAAGAAATGCATTAAGGTACAATTGCCATATAGTTTCTTTCATCTCAGTCTTAATATCTGAACCAATTCCCCAGGGACAATTAAGGACAATTTCTAAAATAGAACATTTTAATTCACAACTGCTATCATATAGGACGCTACATCTGTGTAATATGTTTCTTTTATTTAATTTCTCTGGCCTATATGATTAATGTGTTCATATATTCTCTTTCTCAAGGAACTTTCAGTTTTACCAACTTAGAATGACTCCAGCTAGTGCATATACACCATAGGTTCATAGATTCATAGGATGATACTAGGCTATTGGCCCAGAGGCCCTTATAAGCCTAGCCAAAAATTTCACCCTTGTTCCCTCAAAGTCAGCATCTGTTTCCTCATCCAGCAGGGACACAGGTGGGATCCCAGGGGTATATTTCATGTTTCCCATCCAGTCATCCAGGTTTCTCTTAAAGAGGGCTAGAGAGGTAGTCTGCTGGACATCAAGAGGAAGTCTATTCCACATATGGGGCCGGGTCTTTGGGACACAAATCGAGCCCGCCAACAAGTTCTATTAATATCATAGACCAGGTTAAGGACTTGCATGCGGGTTGCTCGATTGGAGTTTGTCTTAAGGATATGCAGCAACTCCATTAAGGCACGGTCTGAGATGGCCTTGTATGCCAGATACAGGTTACCTCTGAGCAGTCTGCATGAGACTCAGTAGAGGGACAGGACTTTTTAGCTTATCTGTATAGGATAGGTGTTCCTGACCCTGGATTTTCCTGCTCAGGAACTTCTGTAGTCTCTCCAACTGCTGCATGTGCTTGGCAAGGTACATTCCGAAGGGGGGCATTGTACTCGATAATGGGTTTGATAAGGGAGAAGTACAAGGATGTTATGACCTCCTTGTTCCAGGATGAAATACCCTTATTTATGAAGTGGGCCATGTAGAAAGCCTTCCATACAATGGAGGCAATGTGGTGGTCAAAAGTGAGGATGCTATCAACCTGGGTGCTTAAGTCCCTCATGACTGATTGCATGCTTAGTACATTTTTATTAATGTGATAATTAGTGGGGATGTCATTTTCCCCAAAGGGGACAATGATGCATTGTTTGGCATTCAGTTTGAGGCTATGCTTCTGGCACCAGTCATTTGTGTGATTAAGGCCCTCTTGGAGGATGTTCACATCACTAGGGGAATTTAAAACCATGCTCAGCTTGCAGTCATCTGCAAACTTGGTCAGCCACAGACCTGGTGTTTTGGCTTGCACCTCAAAAAAGTATATCTCAAACAGTAGAGGCCCCAAGATGGATCCTTGTGGTACACCACTCTTTACGGGTCTACTACTAGATGTGGTTTCCCCTACTTTGACTGAGTCAGTTCTATCAGTGAGCCAGTTAGCTACCCATCTGGTAACATATGGGTTGATGCCTAGCTGGGAGAGTTTATCTATTGTGCCTGAGTGGGGAATAGTGTCAAAGGCTTTGGCTAGGTCAAGGTAGGTGGTGTGCACTGTCTTCTCCTCGTCCATGGCTTTGGTCACTGTTTCTAAGAAGTTGACAAAGTTTAACAGGCATGATCTCCCTTTGACAAAACCAAACTGTGTGGGGTCAAGCATTTTTACGTTGCCAATGTCCTTGTTTATAAAGTCCATGATAATGTGTTCCATGACCTTGAAGATCAGGCTAGTTAGGCTGATGGACCAATAATTGCCTGGGTCAGTAAAGTCTAAGGTCATGGCTGGGCTCCTTGTTGAACATCATGATGGCAGACTGCTGCAGGGCCAGTACCAGGGCACTCAATACAAGTCTGAAGCCTGGGACCATCTGGCACATGACATCACCAGTGCCACTGGAATCCCCTACACCTGTGAGCAGGTGTGTCATCATTATGATGACCTGAAGCAGAGAAAGAGGGTGCTCTTGGCCCAAGGGATCTAAGATGCTCAGTTTGGGAATGCCCCAGTAGTTTGTAAGTATGTGAACCATCACTACCAAATTCTAGCATGAGTATGTGATAGACAGGTATGCATAATGGTGTTTTCCCCCTACAGCTGCAGAGAAGAGGAATTGCAATGTGGTGGCCCACAAGGGGTGCCTGGCGAGGCTGCACTGACAGTGTGATGAGTACAGATGTAACTTGCAATATATAGTGTGATAAATACGAAAGAGTACATTGTTTACTGCCATTATGTATAGTGTGTTGTGAGTGTACTGTAATAAAACGTGTTCCAGACCCACATTGATATAAGTGAGTAATGCCAGGTACTGTGCAATACAGATGAAGGCATCCAACAAGCTCGTATTGATGAAAGAAAGCTAATACTGTAGTAATACTGTGTTGGAATTACATAAATATATACTGCAATAATACTAAGCATCTTGTAAAAAAGTACACTTTGACTGAAACCATGACGGCAATAACTGACATTCATTCATCATCTACAGGATATCTAGTACAACTACATTCCGACTTTTGAATTTAATAAACCACTGTGTCATGTCACCCTCAATAAAGTTAGTCCCACCAATTGTTGTGTTTATTCTGATCTCTTGTTGAAGCAATACAATTGTACAGGTGCTTCACAGCAAATATGGCTATAACATCATGAATTGAGTGAAGTTTTGCTGATAAAGAAGTGTTATGCTAAAGTGCAGATGTGGAGTTGTAAAACAAAAATACAATGCAATTTGATATCTGTTCTGCACTAAGATCTGAACCTTGAATAGTAATGTGTAATGTATTATAGTGCATTCCCCTTAGGATTGTCTTCTGTTAACCTTTGCATTTCAGCTCCATGTATTCCTGAATGTAGGTACGCTGATACAGGCAAGTATGAGACTGTAATAGGTGGAGACTGCAAATATACAATGTGCAAATGTATATTGGTCGGGTATGCAACACACCACAGATCACACATTCATATCTACTAGGGGTTAAATGTATACAACTGCATTCCAAGTATTAATACACAGTTCACCAACTATGTCTGTCATGAATGAATCTCATGCATGTATGTGCAACTGTCACTGCAGTCTTCTGTGACACTCTACTGATATTACCAGGACAGACTTTGTAACCAAGTGAGTATTAGGCACAAATCAGTCAAGCAGCCCACAGCAGTGACCCAGTAGCTCAGTATGATGAGAAATAGCTATGCTGTTCATTTTTGCACACACAGACCAGGGCTTGAATCCAGGGACTGGAACTAACATATATATTTATGCCTTTTTATAGAAACTGTCATGCACTTGTAACAGATATTTTCTCCACAGAGCTTGCAGGAAAAGAAATGTTTGTAGTAGCTGTATGAAGAGTACACTAATATACAGTGTCCAGATGTACTAGTGTATAAATAGCAGTGCTCAGCAAGTTGATAACACTCCATTTAATAAAATGTCAGGCAGTAGAGTAGTATTCCAACTGAATTAGACCACTGAAATGTTCTACTGTTGGTATGGCTGTATGCCAGATGCGTGTGTCTGTAGTCCAAACCCATGTCTACAAATTACAGCAGGTTAGGTATATTCACCATGCACTGTGCCCAGTGCATGTCTCTCAAGTGTCACACTGTCAATGCTAATGATCACTGTTGCCATTAACCTTAGACAGAAATATAATTTCAATTGAAGTATGCTAGTAGCACACTAACACAACATCAGTGCAGGGTACACCTTCTTACTCATATATATTACCCTGACATGTAAAATTCCCCTGTAGTTATGAACCTATTGTTATTACAGCTGGGCCCATACCATTCCATGTTAATAGCTTGAGAGGTATGTATGTGCTACAGAAGCTTTAGGGCACACACAGATGTAAAGTAAGGGCAGACCTTTAGAGTACTGAGCAGTACTGTTGTAAAAAATATAGCATATACAGTTATTAACGGAATGTGTTTCTCTTCACCCACCCCTTTTCTGCACCACAAATTATTGTTGTTATACTACTGGCATGGTTTCATTTCCATCTATATTGTTTTGAAAAACTTATGTTGGGCCTTGTGTTGTATTATGGTTCATATATTTAAATGGTTGCATATAAACATACCTTGTTGAAATTCCACTGTTGTTGGCCTGTTGCCATAACTGTTTCTGGCATGCTGTTACAAAAATGACTGTCATCCCATTTATGCCTGTGTTCCATATGCTATATAATTCTATTGTTCTGTGTTAATTGGAACACCCATGCATGCTATTATAACTAATTTTGAAATGTTTTGTTCATGACTAACCAATACACTTTGACAAACCTGAACACTATAGCATGTTTGGGTAGGCAGATCCCAGTGGATCCACCAGACCCAGCTTATCTCACCATGGCACCAGGTTACAGCATGTCTGGTCCTTCACCACCCTCGAGTGGAACTGCAATGGGGATGGGGCACGTCCCTCCTTGGGTGAGGGCACAGAGAGGACCCTGTCACCTGACAAAAGTTCTGAGGTATGGTGTGCAGGGTCATCCAGTGAGACTTGAATGACTGTCTGCACCAGATAGAGTGCAGACTGGTGCACTTCCTGGGGCAGGCTGGTCCCGGTGCCCAGCCCCCAGCACAGCCACCTTCTGAGCCATGAAGGGGCAGTGGTGATTGCCCATAGGTGAAGACCTCAGTCCCACTGTTTCCATCTGGAGGCACTTGGTCCTCCGATTCCCAACTGCCCTCCCTGTCCAAGGTGTTTACCCCCTCATGTGTCATATACCACCCCTGTATGCTGTCTTGTCTGTCTACAAAAGTAACCTCTCCTACCCAACTTACCTCCTCAAATGTACCTACAACCCTTCCCCAACATCCCACTCTCAACTTAAAAAAAAATGGCATCTGTCCCAAAAAAAAAAAATGTCATCCCATACATAGCTCTCCCTTTCAACTTCAAATTTGCTGACATTAATCAATTTCATCATGAATTAATCAACAAATTTATGTCACCCACACCCCTCCATCGGGTGAGAGGCTCTAAATTACAAATTGTACATTTCATGCACAGCTGTTGCTGCACAAGAAATGGAGAACTATGGTCCTTTCATACACCCATCCTGCAATCCCTAGCTGCCTTTCATAATGTTTTTTTTCCCTTGTTTGCCTCCATTTCACCACTTTCCTATCATCCCTTTTTTCTTTTCTTTTTTTGGAAATAGCACAGATTTAAGCAGGGAAGCTAAGCTCTGTTTGGCATTGTGGCGCATCATACAAAACCACACAAACCCACTTAAAACTGCTTTAATCACTCTATCTCATTCAGGTACTGTTCTGCCCAGCATCAGAACAACCAGCCCTGCCAAATCTCAAACACACGACCCTGTCCATTTGAGTCAGAGCAACGCACCACTACACCAAACCGGCTCTGGGAAATTAGGACTGCTTTTGGAATTATATCATGCAGTACAGTCATGTAACATTAGGGAAAAAGACACCACTACCATGTATTGAACACAGGACTCTGTGCACTAGAGTCAAAGAATGCACCATTAGGTCAAATCAACTCTGGGAAATTGGTACTGCTTTTGTAAATATATCATGCAATAGTCATGTAACAGCAGGGAAAAAAAAACATACCACTGTCGGGTATTGAACCCACGACTGTCTGAACTGTAGTCAGAGAAACACAACACTACTCCAATTTAGCTCTGGGAAATAAACGCATTTTTTCTGAATATATAATGCAGTACAGTGACATAACATTATGGGGAAAAAAGATACTGCTGCCAAGTATTGCACCCTGGACTTTGTCAACTACAACATAGTGCATTACACCAGCAGGCCAACCAAGCTCTTGAAAACATGCTGTTTTTACAGACATATCCTAATTACCACTGACACACTACTATATATACTGGGACAAATTACAGTGTATGTTTTCAAGCATTACCACCTGTCCTACTTTGCAAGGGACAGTCCCTGTTTGGGCAGTTGTGTCCTGCCAAAAAATTGACAAAATGGTTAATATTCTCTGAGATTGGGACAAAAGTTATCCCTATATGTTATGTAATACTTGCATAAAACAGTTATTCTGTATCTTCTTCTTCTTTTGGCTGTTCCTGGTTAGGGGTTGCCACAGCAGATCACCTTGTCCGCTCATGATTTGCAGTGGAATTTTATAATTTCGAGTTGCCAGCCCAGTGCCCAACCTTCCACAGAAAGCAAAGCAGTTATTCTGCATCTGAAACACCTAAATGTTATTAAAAACAGAATAAGCAACTAAAATGCTACAAGAAGAAGCTTTTATTTAGGCAAAAAAGGGAAGTTCTGTCCTTTGTATTGGCCGTGGGTATGTTTTGGCCTGCAAAATCTGACATTTGTACAAAAAAAGTCTCAGTTTCGGCATTTGAAAAGGTAATACCCCTAACTTGGGCCTCTGATGCAGACAACAAACCAGTACACAGACAAATAAATGCTGCTGGATGTATGGGAGGCCTACAAAATCAGTTGCACAGACTGTTCTGCCACCTAATTATGGCAGGGTTGTCATAAAACTTATTCTATGTGCTGACATACTAGCAATGCAGTGCACAGTGGGGTTACAAACCATGACAGACAGCTCAGTGTCACACGTCATACCTATCCGAACACATATGTCCATGCCAATCATGTGTAACACACTGTACGCATGCACATGTGTCTTACAAATACACCGGACATAATATATTATTAGAAATATGTCATAGTATATATATTATGATATATATATATAAATTATAATATATATTGTTAATATAGTATATATAATCTATGTATCTGCCAAATTCCTAGCATGTGTCACATCTCGACACCCACAGTCTTGGCCCAAAGCCCAGTCTGTGGCACAACAACTACATACATGTTAATACAACATAGAAATAACTGATCCATGCAATGTCCAGCAAAACTGGTTGCTCCCAATGCAGTCACTGCCACCCACAGTAGCATGTTAAAGGCCTGCTGGGTGGGACACATTTCACAGTTATGAATATGTGTTCTAAATGTCACCTAACACACACTATTATGTAACATATGTACCAGAGGCACATACTTCACCTGGACTGCACAGAACAGCTGACACCGCTCCCTTACTGACAGTAACAGCTTGCTGTCCCCCAATGTCATCATAATCCCCAGTCTGACTCTTGGCCAGATTGCAGCAGCTGCAGCCTGCTACACATGCACAAGTATGTCCAGCTACCTGCTACAGACCTAACATACCTCCCAAACACCTAGAACAGAGCATCCACATGACACCTATACATCAAGGTTTGAGGGGGTGCTCATGTGAAAGGGACATGTGTCACAGTTTCCCCCTACAAACATACACAGCTGATAGAACATCAACTGTAGCAGTATGCACATTCAGATAAAAAAGATCTATGACACTCACATCTGCCTGTCGCCTTACTGACCCCAACATACATTGTTCAACAGTACACTGCTACAGAATCTGAATGTCTGTTAACAATGGCCAGCCATAGCATGCAAAACTGTCAACATAACACATCAGTCCAAACAGTGGACAGTATTTCTACTATCCCTCTGTAATGCTGTAGCTCCAACACCTCGATAAATGTCCTCCTCACAGGACAGGAAAAGGGGCAAGGTCTACATGAAGGCCTTATTTATAGCACTGTGTTGCCATGCCATTGGCTAATGGAAAGGCAACCCAGCTGTTCTTGTTGCAATTAACAAGTGCAAGTCACAGACTGTTGCACAGGCAATCACCTGTTCATGAGCATTACCTACAAAAGGCAAGCTGCTGGCTTTGGTAAACAGGTTGGACACTTTATTCATGAAGACAGACTGTGATTATCTAGGATACTACAACTGGATTTCTTCACTCAAAGGACTACAGCACTATACCAGGTATATCATTGAATGAAGCATGTAATGGAATGCAGATGAGATGCAGTCATGGTAAATAAGAATTTAAACTGTAGGTCTCAACAACATATGTTTCTGTTAGTCTGCTGTCCTTATGGCTCTGTCTGCAGTGACATAGATCACAGCTCTGGTCCCTGAATCACCCCACAAATGGTCAGCTCACATATGACTGCAAATTTTATTGTCTGTTGTACAATATTGACAGTAAGATCTGGTGGATACAGCGGGCATATGACACCATGTACTGTGAGCCCCTCTCAGTCTGTGAATGTCATACAAGCTTAGTTCAAAGATTGTACAGGTGTCCCTTATCATTAATGAAGTACTTTGGCAGGTTATAGGTACTAGTAGTGGGGAACACTGGCTCTGGCTCAGCGGCAGTGTGTACATATTGAGCATACAATGTAAGAGAATGCATACAATACCAGATATTCATGTACCATTACTGTGTTCCCAGGGGTCTGCCATGTCACAGACACATTCCCCAAACTCTGGGGACAACCATCTTGTATTGTCCTACTGGTGTCCAGAAATACACATTTGTCTGGTAAGGAGTCTACATCTATGAGGCACATATACACATTCTGCAAACATCTGGGTACTGCAGATGTCAGACAGCTAGGAGGAGGACAACCTACACCACATATGCACTGCTCTCAGTCATTGTGTAGCACAGATGTTGCTGGAATGTCCACATGCACTTGTAGTACCACTCACCTATTTTTCGGATGTAGGCTGAATGACATGGTACAGTAATTTTACCCATAGGGGGCACCCAGCAGTCAATGACAGTGATGGGTGTGGCCACATAAAACAGTCTGTCACACCACTCAGGCCATATCTGCCAGTCCTGGTGCCATATCACATTACTAGGCTATGAGCCCTGAGCAGCCATATGCCTAGGCCAGATGTTAGCCCATGTGTATGCATGGCAGCACCCAAAGCCCCCATTTAACAGGGATGCAGGCTGTATCCCAAGGGTGTATGTGCAGTTAACCATCCAGTTATCCAGGCTATGCCTGCATAGGTGTAAATAGCTTCACTGCCAGATGTGGACAGGGTACCCATTCCACCACAGGCTCCAGGACACACATCTGTGCTGCCAACAAGGCCACTTCATGTCACACACCAGGTTAAGTGTGTGTGTGTGTGTGTGTGTGTGTGTGTGTGTGTGTGTGTGTGTGTGTGTGTGTGTGTGTGTGTGTGTCTGTGTGTCTGTCTGTCTGTTAACAGAGTGGAACATGACTTGCACTCGTGCAGCTGTCCCAGCAATGTGGAGTCCATGAGTCCCTTGCATGCCACACTGAGGTCACCCATGAGGATTATGTATGAAACCAGGTAGAGGGTTGGCCTTATGGCCTATCACTGTGTGGTAGATGTTTGATGGCCTGGTATTCCCTGTTGAGGAACCTCTGTGATTTCCCCAGCAACTACATGTGATGTGAATGATGGACAGGGAATTATAGACATTAATGGTCCCCATTGGGGGCATGTGGGGATGTTTATACCCCATGCCCTGTGATGACATACCCTTATGTATGACATGGGCCATGTAGAAGGTTTATCTTACAATGGAAGCAACATTGTGTTGACATGTCATGTTGCTTGTGTCCACAGCACACTCACAACTGATTGTGTGCCTAAGATTGATGTTGTTTGTACTCTCGTAATATGTGGGAACCTCACTCTCCCAATAAGGGTTCACACTGCATGTCCTGACATGCGGCCTGAGGTCATGTGTCTGGCAATGGTCATGTATCTGTGTGAGACCTCCTAGGCAGATGTCCATATCGCTAGGGAATCCGGTGACAACACACTGCATGCAGTCAACCACAGACATGATCAGGCATAGGCTAATGACTGGTGCATGCACCTCAGTTGTGTACACCACACATAACAGAGGCCTAAACATGGAACAACAGGTCACACACCTACTTATGGGTGAACCGCTTGCGGTGCATTAACTTATGTGGTATAGGTGGGTTGTGTCAGCACACTGGTGTGCTACCTTTACGGTAACATATAGTGTGATGCATACTTGGCAGTGTTATATCTATGATGACCACATGGGCTATACCGTCACATAGTTTGCCCAGTTCAAGGTAGGCATTTTGCAGTGTCATCCCCCCCCGTCCATGGCTTTGGTGACTGTGTCGTCAAGCTCACCTGAGAGTTGCAGACATGAACCCTTCCCTGGCAAAGCCTAAATATGTGTAATGGAGTGTGACCAGGTCAAACATGTCCTGTTAATGGGGTTCACTTGAAACTGCACTATGGCCTTGCAGAATAGCCTAGTTAGGCTGCTGGTCTATCATGTGACTGGGTTGGGGAAGCCCCGCCTTACTGTAAAGTGGTGACAGTGGTCATCCATCAAATGTATTGGACAAAGGCAGTACTCAGCCCACCTTTCAATACGGTTCCTTATAGTGTTGCAAGGTTATGCTTGGGGTAAGGTAGGTTGCATGCTGGGGTGTGATAGGCTCCCATGACAGATGTATAGCATGACTATCACATGGCAGTGGTGACCTGTTCCCCACATATAGGAGACGGGGAGGTACTCTGCATATCCTAATATACTGATTTGGAACACAGGGGGTGAAATCTACAACAACTCTGTCACACATCCAGTATGCTACACCAACAGCACTGGTAAAGCTGGTGTTCTTGCACACCACAAGTGAGCAACTGCTACCTGAGCTGTTGCAGACATATGTGCAGTAGGGGAGATGACTATCTTTAGTGGATGTAGACAAAGTAAGCACTGTGTTTGTTGTGCAGGTTTGCAGGACTAATCCCATTCTTATGTACATGCTAAGGTGACATTTCTCCAGAATGGGCACCTGCCCATACTTTGTGTTGGACAGCAGTATGTCATCCCTGTTATGGACAGTTGTACATATCCTAGCAAAGGATGATGTAGGCCAATCAGGTATACCTGACTACATGCATGTATACAAATGCACATATAGCACTTGTGTGTATGTGTGCATATTGGTGCCAGTCCTGAATGAGGGGTTGTGGGCTGTAAGGCTGTGTAAACCCCCCACAGGAGGAAGTATTCCACATTGGAGGTGTACATATGGCTGAGCCTAGCTAGTTGGGTATTGTGGGAGATGGTGACTGCAAATGTGACTGCATGATGGTTGCTTTGCCATGGAGAATGATACTGTAGGGATGCTGCAGTGGTAACTCATGTTGTGTGATGTCAACTGCAATACACCTTCACCTCATGTGGAGGTAGCACTTGGCCACACAACAGTTGATGGCTTCCTAGTCATTTGTGTGCTGGCATGGGAACATCTTACAATGTATGTTAGACTCATTCAGCTGACCCAGGATCAGGGTACAGACTCAACTACTAATACAGTTGATGAGGTCCATGTAGACAGAATGGGCATCCTGGTCACACGTGGTGGCCGGTATCTAGCTCTGATTTGTATAGTTTCATGTTAGCAGTGGTGACTGCCCCTGCATTGTCCCCTGTGCATCTTACTGCCTGTACAGCGTGGAGGTGTGTATGTGTCTCATGTATACAGAAACCTCATTTCCCATGGCATTACCAAATACACTTTGTCTTCTGCATGTATGATAGGATGATTGACCATGTAAGGCTGGGGTGCTCTCTGCAGCTTTGAACCATGGTCTGTGTGAGTGCACAGATGTCTGCTGTTCCCAGGGTAGGACTGCTTGCAATGAGGGCAATGTCATGTGTACACCTCTAGCATTTAGCAGCATGGCCTTCAATGTGCGCTGTACTGACATTTGTATGTTGGTAGTGATAACCTCACCAATGTTACTAATGCAGTTACTATGGAACTGGTGGGAAACACTGCCAGATGCATGAAGACCAGTGAAGACAGATGGAGGCCTCCCTGGCAGAGCATCATGGCCTGTGTACCATATCATCCCAGACTGACAGGTACTGGAATCCCTGGAATATCACAGAATAAATGCGCACATGTTAAGGATAATCATTACATGATTGTATTGCGGCATACATCTGGTTGACAGCAGAATGTCGTGTAAGGCTAGGAACATACCTGACTGGGACACATAACCACTTCACTCACTAATTTCTCACTGCATATAGTCCATGGACGTACATGTCAGGTTAGTTCAGGCACACCAGCATGTACAGTGACAGACACATGACAGTACCTGTTGTTGGGAGACAGCAGTACTTATGCAGTATGCCCAAGTCTGCCAACTGTCAGAAAAGTAACTGTGACTTTCCACATACCCAGCCAGGTCAGAGGCACACCAGTGTGTCTCCACTGGAGTCCTCTATGTGTAACATGTTTGGCGTGGGCTCACGCCTGCATGGCAGTGGCACACAAGTGTGTGGCTGTCTGCGGTATGTACTGTGTATGGCTGTGGCATTCATGTGTGGCTTGGCCTCAGAGATCCCCTTTGTTTGTGGATGTGTATGTTGAGAACCACTGCAGATATTTGTGTGTGTTGTGTAGGTGTGGGTGTTGTGTGAGGTGTACAGATTGTGTTAACAACCTGTTTGGTGACAGATATGCAGCCTTGATGGGCAGAGAGTATGCAGGTTCCTAAAGTCATTGCATTTCTCACACAGTGTGTTCGTTGGTGGTGTCTGTAGATGGCTGTCCATCCATGTACATGTCGCAGGTGCTCCACAGTGCCAGGACACCAATATCAACCACACTGGCTGGGGAAACTGTAGGACATTGTCCAGCCATATAGTCCAGAATCTGAGGGAGGAAGGCCTGGGAGACCTGAGGGGTGGGCCTAAAGACCAGGTGATTACTACTACAGTAGGAGGCTGACACCACAGCAGACCATGTAGACAGCCTGTGAACAAGCAGTAATAGGTGCAAAAGCTACATGTAGTGCAACACTTCATAGCACATGCAGCAAGAAGCATGAGACAGGATCAGTGGGCAAAGTATGCCGTACTGTCAGTTTGCTGTGGATACCCACAGACATACTGTGTTGATAGATGGCGGGGGTATGATGTGGAGGTTAGTGGTGAATAGTGCTGGCAAAATTGGATGTGCAGGGTCTGTACATAATGGTGAGCAATGTATGCAGCCCTGTGATGTCTTCCCATGTCCATGTCTTTCTGGTGGAATGTACAGAAGATGCAACCCAGCCTTCTCAGAATCTGAGACTGTTGCAGTTATCAATGCACTGAGACTCCATCGCTGGCTGCTGTTGTCAAGGAACAACCATAACCAGCAACAATGCACTGCCCTGTGGGCAGACCTGGTAGCAATAGTGAATAATGTGGGCCATCAGGACAGGAGCTATGAACAGATCCAACACCCTGCTACCAATCTCATACACCATGCATGGCAAAGGGCCGCTGCTGTGGCCAGGGACCATGCCAGCACAGGGGGATGTCCAGCTACAAAACCACCACTCTCAGCCACAGAGGAGTTCCTGGCAAACCTGGTATCAGCCACCAGCTCATAGGAAAGCATCAGTACATGTGTTGTGGAGGTGGGTGACACAGAGTCCACAGCTGAGAATTGTCAAGGTAAACCTCCATTGGTCATTATGTTAGTACTGTAGCATTCATACTGGCAGCCTCTGCATACCTGCATGCATATGTCAGGTTAATCTGCATCTGTGGTTGAGGTTTTGTAATGCACACATGTGCACACATATTGTAAATGTCAGCAATTTGGGTAGTATCACAGCTTGTACTGTACATGTTGATAAATGCACATATGTGTGTGTGCTGACAACACCTATCCCCCACAGCTCCATAGATACTTCTGGTGTGGCTGGGGGACATCAACCTCTAGCCCGTGAGTGTGTACTGTCATGTTATGGGTCACCTATACCCTAGGCATTTTAAGGGCTGACAGTTTGCCATGCAAACAACTGTTAAACGTAACCATATTGCAATATGTTTCATGTTCACTTGTGGTGGGGTTTGCTGCAGTGCATCACATTGGTAATCACAGTAGCATATTTGCAGGAGCTGTAACATATTCCCATGTAGTTTTGTATAGGTGTAGCCACCATGCTATACAGGGGTGCATTACTATTGTTGACACAGGTGCACTGTGTGTTAGGTGAAGATCCATCACATACTCCAACTTCTCATGTATCTCACAGGTGTATAGTACTAGCAACATTAACTGGAGATAGCTGCACTGCATTTTGTTGAGGGCCTGTCCAGAGTGTGTCTTTTTTCTTCTGATTGTGTGTTGGCATTACTTCAGTCAGAAGGTGTGGTCTGTATAGTGCCTTTGTGGCAGATCACCTTTGTGTGTGTGGATCATCAAACATTATAGTGTGGGAATTAATGTAGTAATGTTGTCTTCAACCCTCACAGGTGAGCATGGCGGTCAGAGTATGTCCCCCTCACAACTGATGTCAGTGTCTCATTGGACACTGATGATGGTGACCATTGTAAGGCACAGGTGGGTTTGTTGGGGGCTGAATCTGTCCCATTGGTTGACATCCCACTTCCACCCCAATGTACCTGCACATGGTCAATATGCTCATACATACACAGTCCTCAGTGCCACAGATATTGGGCAGTCAGAGGGTGGTGGCATTGAGCAGGGTAGTGTGGCATCTATGGCATCTGTGACTGTAGACACTATTTATTTATTTATTTATTTATTTGCAGTTGGTTTACCAGGATAGTCCATTGGGCCAAAAGAACCCGTTTTCAATGGAGTCCTGGGGAGAAAAGCTCCAACGTAGACAAATTAGGTACATACAAAACTACAAGATAATTATACAGAGTAGAGATAAAAATTAATACATTTAGGCTTAAATTTGAAAAACATTCAAAGATGGGGAGAAAAGCTGAGATGTAGACAGAATTAGGATGATGCTATAACTACAAGTCAATTATAGAGAGTACAGATAAAACATTAATACATTTAGGCATAAATTTGAGAAACATTTCAAAAATAAAAAACAGTATTGAGATATGCAGTCAGGGAAAGTTATTGAAGAAGAAATTCAGAAGGTCTTTATTAAATAACTATAGTGAGGGAACATAAGCTTTAATAGGATAAAAGTGAGGGGATGGAGTGTTATAGATCTATGAGGGGAGGGAGCAAGAACAGTCCCATTGGGATCTTAGATATATATGAAGTGATTTTTTGAACATGTATTTGTTAGTGATGGTACGAATGGATGGAGGAAGTGAGTTCCAGAGACGGGCAAGGTTAAAAGATAGTAAGTGTTTGCCTGGGGGATAACATGGTTTGTGTACTATTAATAGGTTTTGATTATTAGACCTTAGGACTCTGTTTGGTAGGTGCATTTTGAAGGCAGAAGACAATGAGGGACAAAGAGAAGGACTGAAAATGAGCTTGTGAGCGAAAGTTAGCTGAATATATGTAAGCTGATTTGGTAATTCAAGCCAATTAAATTTTTGAAGAGAAGAACAATGGTGAGTAGAGGACCTGTGGCTGTTGGCGAATTTGGCTATCTTGTTATAGCAAGAAGAAAGTTGTTTTTTTAGGGAGGCCTGAAGATTTGTCAGTAATGGAGCACCATAGAGAAGGGAGGGGATGAGAAAAGAGGAAGCGAGTGTGACTTTGGAGGAGCTTGTAAGGTATTTGTTCTGACGGTAGAGCATGCCTAGTTTTTGATGAGTTTTTTTTATATTTAATAGTAGATGGGAATTGTAACTAAGTCGATTGTCAATTAGTAGTCCTAATAGCTTAGTTTCAGAGACTAGTTCTAGGGGTGTGTTATTTAGGCTGGTAATTAAGAAGGAGTTGGTATTGAAGGAGGTAGCTTTGGAAGGGGTGAATACCATTAGTTTTGTTTTGGAGGCATTGAGTGCTAAGTGATTTATTTTCATCCAATGTTCAGTTATTGAAAAGGCTTGCTGAGTAAGTTTTTGGAGCATTCAGGGGGAGATGGCAGAGCAGATAATGGTGGAATCATCTGCATATTGGATGATGTCTGCAAAAGGGATAAATTTATGAAAGTCATTGACAAATATATTGAAGAGGAGGGGCCCCAGTATAGATCCTTGGGGAACTCCAGTGGGGGTGCAAAGGAATGGGGAAGTGGCCTTCTTCCAAATAACTGCTTGGTGTCTATTTGACAGATAGCTAGAAAACCAATTTATGGAAGAGGGGGAAAGGTTAAGTTTTGACAGTTTAGTTAATAGCAGATTGTGTGAGATCGTGTCAAAGGCCTTGGATAGGTCAAGAAGTAGGGAAGAGACAATTTGTCCAGAATCACGTGCATTATTGACAGTCTCGAGAAAGAATAAGAGGGCAGTCATAGTACTGTGGTTTGGCCTGAATCCATGTTGAGTAGGGGTTAGCAGGTTGTTATCTAAGAGATGTGGCAAGAGTTGGAGGTGAACACACTTTTCCAGAAGTTTTGAAATGGGGATAGAATAGCAATAGGACGAAAATTATTGACGTTGCAGTTGTTGCCTCCTTTATGAAGGGGGATAATGAATGCTTGCTTCCACAGTTGAGGCACGGTACATTCTTGGATGGAACGGTTTATTAGAATGCTAATGGGATAGGCAATGGCATCTGCAGCTATATGTAGGAAATAAGAGGGAATGTTATCAGGGGCATTAGTACACGGCTTTAATTTCTGGAGGAGTTTCTTAATAGTGGTAGTAGATACAGGTTTTAAAGTAAATGGAGAGGGAAATAGAGATGGTGAATTTGAGTAGGGTTCAGTTGATGGGGAAGTAATAGTAGTGGAAGAGGTGGAAGATGGGCTATGTGAAGTAGAAATGGGGTTAGAGTTGATTGTGGTAGGAGGAGGGGTGTGTTAGGTGGTGGGGGGGGAGCATGAGAAGGAAGAGGTGAGTTTGCTAATAGAGTCGATGAAAAAGGAGTTAAACTGAATAGCTAAGTCCAAGTCTTGGATGTTTGAGTCTGGGGTTGGGGTCTGTGGTTTGCTGGGGTTGAGGAGGGTGGAAATTCCCTTCCAGAATCTTTGGGGGTTAGTTTTATTATTGTTCTGGAGTGTGAAGAAATATGTTTGTCTATCAGAGATTATTAGCTTTTTTACTTTATTTCGAAGGGTTTTATATGCAATGTGCTTGTCTGGTGTCTTGTTTTTCAGATAGAGTCCCCAGGCTTTGTCTCTAAGCCTCATGGTAGAGAGTAGTTTTGGTTAACCAGGGGCTGAGTTAGTTTTTATTCTTTTTGTTCGTAGAGGGGCTTGGGAATCAAGTATTCCTAGAAATGTGGAGTTAAAGTGGGCAACTGCTTCTTCTAGGGGCAGTGTTTTCAAAATGTTCCAGTTAATTGTTTTCAGGGATTCAATGAAAATTGAAGGGTTAAAGTTTTTGTCATTGCGGGTAGTGATGTAGTTGTGGGTGCGATTAGAGATGCAGGGGAGTCGGTGGGTGTAAGTGGGCAGGTGATCACCAAGAGGGTCGGAAAGAGTACCGCTGCTTGTAAAATAGTGGGGGTGAGACACTAGAACCCAGTCAAGGGTGGTGCCACAGGAGGGGTCTTTAGAAGGGCGAGTTATGGAGTTGATTAGCTGGGAGAAGTTGAATAGATTGATGTTAATAGGGTTGGTTGGAGACTGGATGGAGGCCCAGTTAATATTGACATCTCCTAGAATTATGGTTTCATTGCTAATATTGTCAGAGAGCCAAGAGAGGATATTTTCAAGTGTTGAAATATTGTCCCCTGGAGGAATGTAGAGGGACGCTAGGCAAATGTGTTTGTGTTTATTAACTTGGAGGAGAGAGAGGAGCAATTCAGCATTGTTAAATGATGGGGTAGGTTTGTTATATGGGGTAACTAGCAAGGAAGAGGAATAAAGGAGGGCAACTCCACGCCTTTCTTTTGGGTCCTGTCTTTTCTAATAATTGAGTAGCTGGGTGGAGTTATTTCAGAATCTTTTATGGAGGGCTTTAACCAAGTTTCTGAAATAGATAGTATATCAGGTTTGTTATGTGTGAGCCATGCATGAAGGGTAGGGACTTTATTCACTATGCTTTGTGAGTTTAGAGAAGTAAAGTATATAGGCTTTTGTGGTGAGGAGGAGGAGGAGGGGCCGGGGTTAGGATGGATATCACCAGATAAAAGGCAGGTAAAGAGATGGAAGATGGGGTTTGAAAGATAGTTGATTAGAGTATGAAAATGGATTGGGCCAGCTGAAATGATTAAGGGGTGTTTATTTGTGATGGGGATGGAGTATTTCTGAGGGGTAAGGAGTTTAAAGGAGAAGGTGAGGAGCTGAGTTATTGGGTGAAGATGGGGAGAGATGGGAAAGTGTGATTGTGAGAGTGGGGTATTCAGATGGTAGGTTGTATGGTAAAGTTGTGGATGGTAAGAAATTTCAGGTTGGGTGAGGTGATACAGGTATGATAGTTTAAGGGAAAGTGATAGAAGACATAGGATGGAATAAGGGTATGTAGGCATGTTGAGAAGGTTACTTAGTATTGAGTGTTGTAATTGTCTAATATGTATTATGTTGTGTAGGGGATATGAAATTTTAGCTGAGGTAGTGTAGAAAGAAAGAGATGTGAGAGTAGGGCTGAATGTAAATAGGATAGGTAGGTGAGTGAGTGTATTAGAAGTGGGAAGTATTGAAGATGTAGTGCTTGTGGGAGTGGTTTGAAATTGGATAATAAGCTAATGTGGGTGTGTCAGGGTGTTGCAGGGTGATTGGTGTCAGGAAAAAGTGGGTGTGGAAGCTAGAGGGATATAGCTAGATGCACTGGGGGCGGGTGGGAATTGGAGGCAGGGTAGGGGAGCGGAGTGAGCCCGGAGGGCGAACGGAGCGGGAAGAACAGGAGAGGATCGAGAGCCAATCAGTGGAGCAAAGATTACAGGAGAGTGAGTAGTGGGAGGGTAAGTAAGGAATACTATGTGTAATATGGATGGGAAAGTAAAATGTAGATATAGGCAGAGTAAAAGCAAGAAATAAGTGAGGGAAAAGTAATGACAGTGGGGAGGGGACGCCCTCTAGTGGTCAATGCAGAGAATGCACTAGGCCAACTAGGTAGGTCTAGGGGCTGAGTAAGATAAAATAAGGAAGAGCTGGTGAAAACTAAGGAAGAGATGGGAGAGAAGTGTATGGGAGAGAAGAGAAGTGTCTAGGCTGCTGGCTGACCTGGCAGGGAGATAACTTGCATAGCTAACAGATAAATAGAGTTTGAAGCAGTGGAGGCCCAAGTAGTATCACACACACATACTTTCTTAGTATCCTCTGGGAGACTTTGTTCCAATGTCCAAGTGGGATTTGAGGCAGCAGAGCAGTATATTGCCTAAGCAAAATGTATGGATGAGGTAGGTGACCTTAGTTCATTGAATGTATCCACCCAGGCAAGGTCCCAAGGGAAGAACAGGGCAAAAACAACTGGAGACAGGAGGAAAGATGAGTAAGAGTTAGTCACAGAGTAACAGAGACACACTGCAATACATAAAAGTGTTACTAAGCATGTAAAATGATGTTCTAATAGTATTAACAATCTGCAAAAAAGAGTAATACTATATTCAGAATACAACAGACTCAGTTAAACTGGGTTACAAACATTTAATGCCTAGCGGAGCTACTCGCAGACAAGTGCATAACTGGCTGAGTCAATGACTAGGGAAACTACTCAAAGCAATATGGAAGAGAGTAGTGTCGACTGGAGATAAAAATCCCCTCCAAGGACACTAAAACAAGTCAGATAATCTATGACTAAATACAAGATAAAACTAAGCAGATTTCAACGATTATCACTGCAGAAAGCAGAATAACAATGTGTTCATAGAGCACCATACGGTAGCGACTGGCAGGGCAATGAGAAGTTAGCACAGACACGTGCAGTTGGCGTATTACACCAGCGTTTGTTAGGGCTAAAGCGAGGTGCAAACAGCTACAGACAGTTCAGGAAGCTAGCACGAACAGTTCCCTTTGACTGAATGTCGCACTAATGTAGACAAACAATGTAGCTATAACAAACAAACAGAATAGTCCGTTTGCAATGTAAAAACAATGTAGCTATAAAAACAAACAGAATAGTCCATTTGCAATGTCCAGACAAGTAATGCAAATGGCCTCTAGAGCAAATGGTGTGTTAACTGGCCCTACCAGGTAATATCGGCAACATAGTCAAGCTGTTAAAGAGTTGCGATAATTACAAATACTGATGCCTCAGCTTCCCAGAGCAGATAAAGTATTATCAAGTCAGGAGCGAGCAGGGCAATGTCGCAGCACAGTCGGTAGCGACTGTAGAGACTTAGGCTCGAGCTAGTCTAACTGTAGGACTTACTTATAATCACAGTAATGCAAACTACGTTCCATCAAGCATGGAAGTAATGCATGAAGTCTACGTTCAGGAGGAACAGAGTGGGTAGTGGAATTGTATGGCAAACTTAAAGCGGCAGTCGCTTGCAAGTAAAGAGCTCTTAGACTCTGTAATCAGCAGTCATTGTAACCAATACGCTCTTAAACACTCTAAACAGTAGTCGCATTAAGCAATGCACAATAAATCAAAACACATGCGTGATACATTCAATAGCAGCAAACTACAGTGTACAATTGGAAATACAAGTATAGAGTGTCCAACATATTCCTGTACCATGACCAATGCACTTTAAGTTCTCTAAACAGCAGTCGTAAGATAGCGACGCACATTTAAACCAAAACACATGCTTGTTACAGTCTATATCAGCAAACGACAGTGTACAAATAGAAATACAAGCATAATATGACCAACAAGTTCCTATGCCATGACAGATAAGGGGAAAAACCCCGATAATAGTGTTACGATATGTTCAGGATCTACTTACACAAGGAGCACACTCCTAACCAGGCACCAGCAGCAGCCGAAATGGAGTTTCGAAAATGGCGCCTAAGGAGAGGGGGTATAAATAACTTCCAGGCGGAAGTAAAAGGGAGGTGGGGAGGGGCAAGGGATACAAGCTAGTAGGGACAAGCCGGAAGGTCCACAGTCATATGATACAAGAGGTAAGGATGTGCGAAGGATCGCAGAGTCTAAGGGGAGGGAGAGAGAATTAAGGATACACTAGTAAGCTAGAAGTGTGGGACAGAGTTAGCATGAGCAGTATGTCATAGTAGATAGAGGCGGGGAAAGCAGGGAGAGAGGGGAAGGGAGAAAGGGAAGGAGAGTGAATGGGAGATGCAATGGTAGGTGAAGTGAGTAGGGTAGAGATAGCGTGAATAGTGTATTCAGATACGTAGAAGGGGAAAAGCAGGGAGAGAAGGGAAAAGGTAGCAAGTAATGGAGCGTAGTGTGAAGGAGACTGGATAGACCAATAAGTGATAGGCAAGATGAAGTGGTAGACAGGGTGTAACAGAACAGGAGAGGATCGAGAGCCAATCAGTGGAGCAAAGATTACAGGAGAGTGAGTAGTGGGAGGGTAAGTAAGGAATACTATGTGTAATATGGATGGGAAAGTAAAATGTAGATATAGGCAGAGTAAAAGCAAGAAATAAGTGAGGGAAAAGTAATGACAGTGGGGAGGGGACGCCCTCTAGTGGTCAATGCAGAGAATGCACTAGGCCAACTAGGTAGGTCTAGGGGCTGAGTAAGATAAAATAAGGAAGAGCTGGTGAAAACTAAGGAAGAGATGGGAGAGAAGTGGATGGGAGAGAAGAGAAGTGTCTAGGCTGCTGGCTGACCTGGCAGGGAGATAACTTGCATAGCTAACAGATAAATAGAGTTTGAAGCAGTGGAGGCCCAAGTAGTATCACACACACATACTTTCTTAGTATCCTCTGGGAGACTTTGTTCCAATGTCCAAGTGGGATTTGAGGCAGCAGAGCAGTATATTGCCTAAGCAAAATGTATGGATGAGGTAGGTGACCTTAGTTCATTGAATGTATCCACCCAGGCAAGGTCCCAAGGGAAGAACAGGGCAAAAACAATTTCTTAGTATCCTCTGGGAGACTTTGTTCCAATGTCCAAGTGGGATTTGAGGCAGCAAAGCAGTATATTGCCTAAGCAAAATGTATGGATGAGGTAGGTGACCTTAGTTCATTGAATGTATCCACCCAGGCAAGGTCCCAAGGGAAGAACAGGGCAAAAACAATTTCTTAGTATCCTCTGGGAGACTTTGTTCCAATGTCCAAGTGGGATTTGAGGCAGCAGAGCAGTATATTGCCTAAGCAAAATGTATGGATGAGGTAGGTGACCTTAGTTCATTGAATGTATCCACCCAGGCAAGGTCCCAAGGGAAGAACAGGGCAAAAACAATTTCTTAGTATCCTCTGGGAGACTTTGTTCCAAAGCTAGCGATATACAGAGAGCTGGCAAGGTCCCACACAGGCAGACTGACAGGGGTGCTTGAAGTAGGACTGCCGCCCATCCAGCCGCTGTCAGAAGTGTCACAGAACATGTCACCTGATGCATGTTTCAGTCCATCATGGAGGCACAGGCACATTGTGAATGGTACAGCAGATGGATGCTCAGGGTCAAGGATGTAATACTGCCTGGTATGCATGACTCTTCCACAGCATTGGTGATGCCTTATGTCATTTTGCTAATGTAGTGGGTAGATGGTGGGGTGAGACATTGTCAGTCCTTAACCATGCAATGTCTGTGCTTGAACATATGGTGGCAGTAGGGTGTCAGACATGTGGATGTAGGTCAGCAACAACATCAGCTGAGAGCCCACTTAGCCATGCACAATAACACTCCCATAGTGGCAGTACCACCAACACTAACGAAGAGAGGGTGATGTCCACACCACAATGTGGTAGGCCATGGGCACTTGGTCCTGGGCAGTCCTGTGAGGGACACAGAGCCAGCAGACACTGGTCACCATCAGGAAGTAGTACCACATCTGGCCTTTGGCATGGTGTTGTCTGTGCCACTCCTGGCAGAACCAGTTCCCATGTTCATGGCCAGAGATGATGAACTGTTCATTCTGCCATGTAGGTTCCACAGCTGTCCAACATACCCTCGTGTAGGGCTAGCAGATGACTTGACTGTGTGCATGCACACACTCACACATTACTGTCACATGTAGGTCACCAAAAGAAGCACACAGCTCCTCTCCATGACCCAGCTAACCAGCACCCCTCCAGACACACACACACATGATGTCAACTGTATGTCACAGCCTAGGACTTTGCCAACCCCACACCACACCCTGTTCATATGATGATGCATGTGCCAAATCTTTGTTATCCTTACCATTGATTCAGGAACATCCTAATATGTGTCTGATGCACAGGGTGAATCTAGTACAGGTAATGGCATTATGTAGTGTAGTAGTGTTATGCCCTGTAAGGTGCTGTCTGCTGCCAATTGTCATGTGTACGCATCAAAGTGTATGCACCTCTGTGGCATGATGCTTTATTGCTGTTAGTACTGCTGACTGACTGCTGTCTCAAACCTTATTCTGTGTCTGTTCCAGGTGTCTGTGTGTGTAAGTCATGCCTTGCACACACAGTGGATAGGAAAACAGACATATATGTAAGGACAACACATTATAATAAGCCAAAGGTAGACACACATAGATGTGTGGAAAAGGGTGACTGTGACAAGGAGCCATCCAGGCCTGTCCCACCCAGCACACAGCCAAAGGACCCCAACCACATGAGGGTCAAATGTCACACACTGTAGATACTAGCCACTAGTATCTGTCAGCATTACAGACTATAAGGTGCACATGCCAGCTGTGCAACATGACTGTACAAGGAAGTAATCATCTAGCAGCTGTATACATGTACCTGTGAAAAATGACCCTGTATGTGCCCGCATGTGGCGTGTCAACCTCTAGATGAATGGGTTATGCCCCATGCACACACACTGCCCTCGCCATAGCCCTACTATGACAAGCCTGCTGAGGTCATCCACTGTGAAATACACCTTTGGGAGAGATGCAGCCCAGTAATTTCCATGATGTGTCCCATAAATTTGTACTGCTTTAGTGTGAAAAAATAGTTAGGTAGGAGTTCAAATCCCAGACATGGCAACTGTGTGTCTCTGTCTATGTAGAGAGCAATGCTTTTTTGGGTAGTCAGTCTCCCTACAATTCAAATGCTCAACTTTGGCAAGGCTGCTGATGTCATCCATCTAGAAATACACTGCTGCTAGTAATCTCTGTAGCATGTCCTGTAACTGCATACTGCTGTAATGTGATAAATTATTTAGGTAGGTATTCAAATCCCACACTTGGCAAGTGTGTGTGTCTGTCTGTCTGTGTTGAGAGCAATGCGTTTTAGGGTAGCCACATGCCCTACAATTCAAATGCTCAAATTTGGCAAGGCTGCTGATGTCATCCACCTAGAAATACACCTCTGGGAAGGTTGTAGCCCAGTAATCTCCATAGGGCATCCTGTAACTACGTACTGCGATACAGTAATGAGGTAGCTGTTCTAATCCCACACTTGGAAAGTTTGTGTGCCTATGTAGAGAGCAATGCTTTTGAGGGTAGTCAAACTCCCTACAATTCAAATGCTCAACTTTGGCAAAGCTGCTAATGTCATACACCTAGAAATATACCTCTGGTAAGGTTGTAGTGCAGTAATCTCTGTAGCGCATTCTGTAACTGTGTAGTGTGATATCAAACCCTGGTAAGGTTTTATTCCCACTCATGGCAGTTCTGGATGTTTTGTGTGTGTTTCAATGTCTGTGGAGGAAGCAATGCATTTTAGGCTAGTCACACTCAGTACATTTCAAATGCCCTACTTTGGCAATCCTGTCATTCATTGTGAAATACACCTTTGGGGAAGGAGTTCTCCAGTAATTCCTGTGGTGCATCCTATAACAGCTCCATGCTGTAGTGTGATATAGACCTCTTGTAGGGGATCTATACCCACACATGTTGGTTGTGGATGTTTTGTGTGTATGTCACAGTCTGTGTAGGGAGCAATGCATTTTAGCCCAGTCACACTCACTACAATTCGAATGTCCTATTTTGACAATCCTGCTGGTGTCATCCAATGTGATATACACCTTTGGGCAAGGAGTACTCTAGTAATGTCAGTGGCGCATACTATACCTACATAGTGCTGTAGTGTAATAAATTAGTTAGGTAGGGGTTCTACTCCCAGACATGACAGGTGTGTGTGTGTGGCACCTGTGCGCAATGTGGAGTGGGTTTTGCAAACTTCTTATATGGTGGCCCTAGTATATATCAAAATGTCCACCGTAAAGGGATAACAGATGTGAAATAGCCGAGAGGCTGGGGTGCAAATCCATACCCATACGTGACATCAAGGCCAGGCAGTCACAGTTAGCAACCCCAATATTACCCAGAGCACGGTCTCAACCCATGTCTCATACACACACACACACACACACACACACACACACACACACACACACACACACACACACACATGCCTAGGAAACAGCCAATATGTGAGTAGTACACTGCATATTGGTCACTGATAGTAATTATGAAGTGATTGCAGTGGGTTACAGAGGACATGGCACTCTGTCCAATCGGCACATACATGCAGACAGAGCACCTTCCCCATGTTCCCCACTGGACACCTGCAACACCTGTGGCTCATAAAGGACATACCATGATTGAAAACATGCCCTGTATGGACAGGTGCCACTGACACCAGGGAATGCCATTAGCATGCTATCAATATATGTGTAGGGTAAACCTGCTGTCAGTTACCAGTTCCTGCCACAGGTGGCCAAGACTGGCACATTTGATGATAATCTGTGTACACAACATGGGCCAGACACCCCAGGTACTGTTCTACATGCACTGTACATGCATGTGGGAGGTGTGCATATCCCATACACCGTCCATGTCATGGACTAAGGAACACATACAGGGCAAGTGATGCACAGCATTGGCCACACACAATAGTCATCCAGGTGACTGGATGCGGGATACAATACCCCCTGTGTGGGCAAATGCAGAAACTACAGCCCTGAGCCACAATGCTGACCATTGCCATGTGACCTGATGCCAAGGTATACCCATCACCTAGCCTCGTATAGCCACCACACACCCATGCAGAAATGCACCCATGAATGTCAGTACTGACACCCTGTGTGTTTGTGTGTGTGTTGTATGATGTATATGATCACATCCACACTCACTACAACCCCCGTTGGCATACTGCAGCATGCTGTCTGATGTCAGACACCTCCCCATACCCTTTGCCCATATCACTTCTGTATGAACCATGTGGTGCATGTGATACCTGCACAATAATGTGTTGTGACAATCTCACTAGTGATGGGTTGTATTCCTGGCCCTGCCAAGTATGTCAATGTGTGTGCGTTCCTGTGAGAATGTGGCTGTGTTGATGCTGGCATCTGTTCATGCAGACAGGCACATGTACTACACCTACTGTATAGCTACCATATCCCTGTTGCAGATGTCACTCACCATGACATATATGTTCTGAAGGCTCCACAATATGTAACCTATGTGGCACATCCAATAACTGCATAGAAATGTGGTAGCACTACATAGTTGTCATGGGTTTGATCCCCTGTGCTGGTAGGTGTGTGACACAAACATGCTTAAGTTTTACTCTCCCACCCCACCCTGACTTGGCTTTGCCTCTGTCTGCCTCTCTCACTCCCTCTCTGGTGGATGTGGAGACCTACACCTTCTTTGCTTAGGCAGCAGCTTGTGTAGTTTAAGTGATGCTCATGATCAGCTGGCAGCCTCTGCACAAATTGCAGCTCTCCCCTAGCTGATTGTGTGTGGAACAGCTGTGGTCACATTACCCATACCCAATTGCATGGAAACACACTCCAATATCTAGGAACATCATGTTGGTGTTGGCCCTTTTCATTCACTGTGAGCAGGAACTAGATCTGTTGTTTGGCAAACAGCATCTCAGATGGATTACGGATTTACTTCAAAAAAACATACTGTGGAAACAGGGCAACATGTAGGAGGGGGATGTGCCTGACCTGACTACAGACTGTAAATGCTGCTATACTGCATTTGGATTAATATTGGTTTAACAGTGTGTGTGTGGATATGGCTGTCCTACATGTTTTAATACCTGCCATGTCAGTTCTATGTTTATGAGGAATCTCCGTCTGTAGGGTCATCTGCAGACTGGGCAGTGTGTTGTGCCTTTGCTTTCATGTGTTATCCACAGAGCATTTTTCTGTGAACTGCAGAAGTTAGTGTGAGGATTGCAGTCTGTAGATGGTGAAAGCCATGACAGTTACTGACTACATATCCCTCATAGGACATATGTTGCAACAAACCCTGTTACAACAGTAAATGTATGAGGTTATTACAGCAACATGTCAATATTGGGCCCCATGTATGTGCTTCCAGCCACAACTCTGTCAACCTTTGTACATATGTCATGCATTAAGAGGTGCATATGTGCTGTACACCATCATTAGTGTCATCACATCTGATAACAAGCAAGTGAGATATCAGGCTGCTACAAATGTTATGTACGATAGGGATTATATTTGATGACATAACCTGGTCATTCTGTGGTTGTTTGTACAATACTGAGGTCTGTCTACTTATGGGGAATGTCGACAGTGTGTGTATTGTTAATATGTACTTTAGCCTGTGTACAGACTGTAGTAGATGTCATTGTTCTAGGCCCCATCCTATTGAATGTCACATGCTGCTCCACCGTATGTTACTGTATTGGCTTACATGTTTGTAGGGCCATACACACACAAGTCCCATACCCCAGACAGCCATCAGACCAAACTGTGTAGCAGCCCAGTATATGTAGGGTTAGTCTTTGAGTGGCACATATGAGGATGGTGTTGAACAGATAGTCCATATATTGTAATATTATGCTAGCTTACCATATGTGGCTGTGTTCACATTGGTTGTGGTTATGCACTTTCACACAGGTGTATCTTAACCTATTCTGTGACATGCCTGTAGAGCCTGCTATATATGCAGGTACATGTGCATTCCCCCATAGGAGATGTAGGCCAGTGTTGAGCCAGTCTGCCTGTAGCCTGCACAGTGCATTGTTACATGCCTAGCAGCTTAGTGTACATACTCAATGAGATGTCATGTGCAGATACTTGCCAGATGTACTGCTGTCAGGCCTCCCTTAACAGTCATGTATGTCAGACAGTGCAGTGGGATGCTGTACAGATGTGTGTCAATATCTAGTAGGTAGTATGTGGCCATGGCACCCCTGTACCAGCAGGTATTATGTGTCAGGCCAGACAGGGGTGTGTGAATGCATAACCTATGGTGGCATATGTATACCATTCATTATGTGTTATACCCATCTACATGGCTGTTAACATCCATATTGTCAGGCATGGTACACATGTTTTTCACTAAGGGGTTCTGTGTATACCTCTGGGCTGTACAGAGTGTGTCAGAATGTCCACATATATTGGATAATTTCTCTGCTGCAGTCCACAGGGGCATTACATGCTAGCAGCAGGACTTTACTATGATGTTCTTAGGATGTCTGTCAGTAGCCAATGGCACACATGTGAAAAGCAGATGTAACCTCCTACACACGTCATGTCTGGGAAAACAATCCCAATAGTCTACTAATATACCTGCTATACTTACCTGACATCCCCTTGCACAGTGAAGTTGGGACTATAGGGGCTGGGGTAGGGCTACACTCCATGTCCAGGACATATGGTGAAAATATATGTGCATATTATTATCCAGATATCTATATATATGATTACACATATGCATATCGACATATATAGATGGGTATGTATATATGCATAGATATACATATACACACCCAGATATATACATATACAGAGTAATATATGTCTACACATATACAGATAGTGATGCATATGCACATATACGTATGGATATCTGCAGATATATTGACAGTAGTAGGTATATCAGAATAGATATGTATGCACATATAGTTTTTTATATATATATATATATATATATATATATATATATATATATATATATATACCAACACAACTAGATAACTAGGCATATCTGTACACATAGGATGTGCATACATATATAGCTATATACACATATATCTATATGCACATATATGTATACCTATATATACACATATGTATATATATATATGTATATATATATATATATATATATATATATATATATATATATACACATGTTCATACGAAGAGATGTACACATGGCCATATATATGTAGCAGTATACAGATGTGTATACAAACATATGTATGAGTATACATGTGTATGTACATACAGACATATATACACCTATGATATGTATACAACCATATTCCTGTCATGAGTAAATGTCATGGTTGTTTATACCATCCCGCATGTATCTCACAGTATGTATCTGCTATGTGTATATTATGATAAAACAACATATGTGATGCAACAGTCATATTAATAACAAGGAGTACACAATATAGGAAGTAAAGGCAGTTGTTCAATACTACTCAATATGTATATTGACAACTATGTTGGTTAAACAACAGCTGCCTCCACAGTGGTGGTTAAGTGCTTTGACTTCAGTGTAAAGGGTCCTGGGTTCAAAACCTGCAAGGGCTATTCATTTTCTTGCTGGGCAGAACAAGGACTGTTGGATACAGAGTTGTTAAGGCAGTTTTGAGCATCTTTAAGCACGTTTGCATGGGTTTGGGCAAAGCTAAGCGGTACTTAGCTATGGGTAAATATATGGGCTCTTACACAGTGTAGGCAGTGCTTACCAGTGCGCAAATCAGCTTAGCTGTTATACTGCAGCAATGTTGATACTTGCTAAGCATAGCTTAGCCCTGATAACCAGGACATACAACGCAGTCTGATAACCTGTAATAAGTGTATGTAATGTCATGTACAATACGTGCACCTATGTGCTGTCATTACTGTAGCAAGGGGTGTGAATGTCATGTGTGAGACACAGACATATATGGGTGTGAGTGTCATGTTTGAGACACAGACATATAGGAGGCTTGTACAGCACTGTTATCCATGTGAATGTGTGACATACAGGTGTAGTAGCTCAGAGTATGTGCTGTCACACTGGCATGCAGTGTATCGTGGCAGTACTACTGTTGACAGTGCTAACCCAGGCAAGAGCAGAGTGCTTAATGTAGTACTGAACATAGGAAGAAACAAATCTAAGGTACCATGGAATCAAAACCAGCCAGCAAAGTCCATAAACCGATTTTAATAAAATTAAATTTGATTAAAATCAGTTTATGGACTCTGCTGGCTGGTTTTGACTCCTTGGTACCTCAGATGTGTTTCTTGGTGTTTGTTTGGGTGCCAATTTGCCTATTTTTTACATTTATTAGTACTGACAATAGCCACACATGCGAGCATGGCTGGACACCGATGACTCCCTGTCGTATCCCTGGTGTGTGAGCTTTGTCACAGTATATAGCCCTTACTGGTCTGTCAACACACTCATGCTATTGCATAGCTACCTCCCAAGCTGATGACTGTCAGTCCCTGTACAGATGTGGAGATGGCAGTTATCCAGCTGGGATATGTACAGGCAACCTATGCCTGATTGACGTCCTACTACGCATGCTGCATGTGCATGAAATGCATATGCCTGTAGTACCAATATTGGGGTATACTATGGGTTGTATGACAGTTGTGGCCAGTGTGAGATGGTGGGTATGGCAGATTGTCATCATGGGTTTCAGGGAGTACAATATCCAGTGGGGGATGTGGATGCTGTGTACACTATTACACCAAGGTACACCAGGTATATGTGCCATGTACCACATTATGGTTACCACTGTCACTATCAATCATACAGGTAACTGTTACCACAATCCAAGCCAGTTATGCATGTGATGTGTGCAGCCTACCTGTAACACACTGGAGATACGGTCATGGTAGTTAGCAGTGATAGGGCCTGGTATCTCAGATGTGTGTCTTTCAGTTATGTGTCAGTAAATGGGTACATGATGGTATGCCACACTACGTGTCATCCAAATGCACCCATTATATCCCCCAATAGAATACTGTACATGCTGAGGGATGTTCTGCATGTACCATGTAACCTGGGACACACCTCACCCTAAACTCTGTGTGGTGTATGCAGTGTATGCCACACACATCAGGATCATGACATTGCTAGGTAGGCGTCTAGTTCCAGTGTTGGCAAGTAACAGTGTGCGTGTATGTGGATGGGACTACATCAGGTTGCAGGGTATACACACCTCAGCGGGCCACATGTCCATGTGGCACAGGCAATAACCGGTATAATAACCTGTGAAATGTGTTCGACTGTACCACAGATATGTCACTGCCATGGTGTCAGCACAGTGACATACCCCATTGTGCAATATGACTGCAGACCATCCTCATGCTGACCCATGTAAACCTACAACACACATAGATAACATTTTAGAGACCACAACCAACCAGTGTTACTAACAGCTATAAGGCATCATTGCTGGACGGCTACACTACCTGCCAAATATGCCTCACACTCAACTCCCTACAACATGTTACCCTGCAGGATTGTGGTACACTGTTGTACAGTGACTGTGTGCATCACAACCATATCAGCCTGTCCCTGCATCAATGATATGGGTGACAGGGATGGGGCACAGGTATCATCATATGCACAGTGTGTGGTGTTGGTTTGCCAGAGGCCGAGGGTGGGCCATACATTTAACACCATGCTTGTGGGTTTGGGGTAGACTCTGGGGAGCTGGCTGAGGTGATGTGGTGTGTGTAGGTATGAGGTTGCCCTAGGTGTGTTTGCATAGTGTGTGGGTATGCATACACACAGTTCTGCCATGTGGCTGCCCTACACAGGTGTTTATGGACAGCTGCAGACCATACCTGGCAGGGTGTGCACGTCTCTGCATCTGGCCACGGACACATGGACTGTGCCTGCCAGGGATTCCACTGGCATGTCCAGGTACAGGCCTCAATGTGCTACTCTCACCTGCTGATGACATTTGTCTGCTGGTACCATTTCCATCCTGGGACTGGCCAGGACCACATGCACATGGCCTGCTTTGGTGCGGTGTGAACAGCACACCCCCTGCACTGCCAGGGCTGCTACTGCCACTACGGGAACCCCTTGGTGTCCTAGCATGTCCATGTTGATGGCCAGCTGTTGGTGTTGCTGGCCCATGTCCAATCGGGCGATGCCACATCCCCACCACATGTTGAAACACGGACACACCACGGCCTATGAGGGCCATCATCTCATCATGCCATCTATCTGCTTGCTCAGTAGAAGCATTTATGGCACCCGACAGTTCACGGAGGTTGTCACTTACAGATACGAGAGCAGCCCTCTGCAGCCTAAGGCCCTGTCTGGTGTAATGCTCAATATGTGCCTGCACTGCCATTACAGCTTGAAACATGCTTCTGCTCATAGCAGCTATGTCACCTCTGCCAGGGGCATGATGTCCAGCGGCCCTACCATGAGCACCCTGGGACATCTGCCTATGTGCAGCCTGCCGGACATCTGGCTATGCCTGCTGCAACCGGACACAGTAGGCATGGTTACCACACTTTCCTGTGCACTGCCACTGAACACCAGCTGTCCCTTTGCTATGGCCACTGGTGATGGGGTGTGTAGAGGTACTGAAAATGTGTTTGGGGGTGGGGTGGCTAAAAGGGGGATGTCACTTGTTGGTGCAGTGTCGGCCCCTGACAACCCCACCTGTGCCTCAACATTATTATCATCATCATTGGTGTCTGTATGGACACCTACATCAGAATGCATGCAGGAGGGATGCTGACCCACATCGCCACCTGTGGGGGAAAACAATAAACGCACTTTAAAACTTGTACAGCATTGCCTAACAGTACACACACACACAAGCACACACATATACACACACACACACACACACACACACACACACACACACACACACACACACATGCGCACACACACACACACACACACACACACACACACACACACACACACACACACACACACACACACACACACATACACATCCGTAATACCTACCTGTCCATGGCTTTACAGATAGCCCCACCTATATGTCCATATGTTACCCCATCCTACATCACACTTGTTAACATACACACATTGATGCCACTCATTAACATCAAAGTCCTCTAAATGCCCACACAAGCGGCCACAATACAAGGCCTGTTGCAACGTTACCTGCCTGACCTGTGTGTAGTGGATTCACATGACCTCACTGCTGTCATTTGCTATGCCCCCTCTGTATGGCCGGAATGATGTGCATGGTCCCTATATGTGTGGGCAACTATGTTATATCCATAATACCTCCCAGTGGTGTGTCATATGTATGTAATGCTCAGTACATGCCAGATATGCTGCTCCGTCAGCCCATCATGTGACACCTGTAATATTTGGATACACTCCCTGGTGTTGACTATTAATTCCCCAATGCATCTGTAGAGCTGTATACGTGGGTTGTAGGAGACCTCTCTGCTGACTGTGATAGTAAGTGTGTACCTGGAGTCTACCTTCTCTCTGAATGCCTGTTCCATGCTAAAGACCATATTATACTATTTGCTGTCCTGTGATTACACACATGACAAGTATTCCTGGTGTGTAATGTGGTGGTCCATGTCCATGTACTGCATGGTCCCAAAGGGGGGTACATCCGTATGAACACCCCACAATCACACATGTGCATACATGGCCACACACACAAACACACACATGCACACATGCATCATACATGCATCTACCTCCCACAACTTGACCAGAGTGACCCTGCAGGCAAACTAACTAACCACCAGGATACACACACACACACACACACACACACACACACACACACACACACACACACACACACACACACACACACACATGCAGGTGAGGTTGCACAATGATCGTACACACAGTCTTCCTATTACCCATCTGCCAACATGCAGAATATATGGTACAGAACGGCATGCAGTTCAGCTATAGTCAATCCATGCTAGCAACAGTATACATGTGCATGATGCATGTACTGCGACTAGGTGATGCCCCTTCCCCTGGATACCACTGCACCCATGTACACACTATTGCTGTGCACCTGTTCTGTACCCTGCAATGAACAGTGCACAACTCACAGGTGCACAACCAATTGCGGAATGTGTAGTACTGTGTCAGTTATGTCAGCTTTACTTCTCACAGCACCTATGTATTTCAGCAACCTGGGATGATATGTGGACTGTTGTCATTGGAGAATGCCTGATGCCTGATTTACAGCTGTCAACATCAACAGACCATGTATGACCACTGCAGAAATGTTTACACTGACAACAATCAGAGCATACCATGGCTATGTGGGGTGTACACACCTTTATTAATTTTATGCACACATCCTTAATCTGCCATGGGACCACAGCACCGCATATCTTAGCAGTACACAAGCATAGTATGTGACATATGTCCTGTACTTCCACATGCAGTGTCTAGAGATTGTGTTAGGTGTGCGGTGCTGACCGCAATGCATACACCCCCATGTGGGCATATGTGTGCACACCCTTATCATAACAGTTTATTACACCTCTTGTTGTGTGTACTACAGCAGTCACTGCTGATGGCAGGGGTATACCAAAGTGGGCCTTCTGCAATTGCTAGTGTGTGTTCAGTCTACCCTACACATGCCCTCCTGTTCTGCATGATTGCAAGGTCTACTCATGTGCACATCCTATGGTGTTCACGCAATGCCATCACTATTGCAGTGTGGGTAAGTTTACAGCTGCCACAGGTCCTGAACCTGACTATATGCAGATAGAGCCATTCCTACCATCTTTAGGATCCCTACTGCAGTGCACTGGTGTGTCATGCTGAGACCCCCCTCCCTCCATCAGCTTTTATGCAGATGCATGACAGGTAAGCCCTGCACATTTGTGTCACTTTTTTTAGTGTCCCATACACTGAACACCACATGTTGCAGCCTAGACCCAGCTGATAATGGGGACTACATTGTCCTACAGGTATATACACTGGTGTTGCACTGTATATGGGTGTTCTTCAGAACATGTCACTACTGTAGGCTATGTCTACCAACAGTATGTTACTCCCTGTGGACACATTCCGCAATGACAGGATGTTAGTTGTCATGCAGGTGTGTGACATTCCCTTTCAATACCCCATCATGGTTGTCCCTGTGAGACCATGCATTTCACAGCAACAATGCATGCCCATGTACAGCATGCATTCAGGTTAGGTATGTAAGATGTGTGCATGGAATATACCATCACCATTACATGCCCAGTATGTTGGCATGCATCTACATAAGACATACTTATCAGCTACAGGCTGCTGCCTTGTTGTTATCCTAGAGGGACCTACATAAGAGGGTGAGATATGCAATGTCAGCGGCCACACCTGTGGTACTGCTACAGGCTGGGTGCAGTACTACCATACGTCAATGGTAAATTCCCACAATACTATCACATCTGGACATCTATTTATCACTACAATGCAGCAACACAATATATCTATGACATGTCAGATATGCATGATCTACCTTTACCACTGCTGATATTTACACAACACTGATCTACTGATGTGCCTTGTGTCCTTACCTGCATACTCCTCAGTTGGTGTGTGGGTGACACCCACCTCCATGAAGGGATCCAGTGGTTGTTGGTGTTCCAGATGGCTCAGGTGCCACGAGGCTGGCCAGAAGCTCCTCCACATGTCAACGCCATTAACGGTGCATGTGGACATATTTGTTTTTCTTAATCTGCCATTGCTATTTACAGATGTATGGCCATATATACCTATATATATATATATATATATATATATATATATATATATATATATATATATATATATATATATATATATATATATATATATATATATATATATATAGATATTATATATATATATATAGATATTATATATATATATATATATATATATATATATATATATATATATATATATATATATATATATATATATATATATATATATATATATATATATATATATATATATATATATATATATATATATATATATATATATATATATATATATATATATATATATATATATATATATATATATATATATATATATATATATATATATCTGCTTACATATATATAACCATGTCCGTATATACCTACATAGATATATATCTGCATACATATATGTAACTTGCTGTCTGTATGTAGACATACAGGTGTAGACATATATGTTCATATATATATATATATATAATGTATATATTTCTATATATATATATATATATATATATATATACATATGTAGATATGTTGTATCTGTTTAGATTTTAATATATTTACACACACACACACACACACACACATCTAGATGTTGGTATACAGTCTCTTTACTGTTGCAGGAGTGGGCTGGATGATATGTTTCTGGAAACATAAGATTTATGTATATCTGGCATGGCTTAGTGGTAAATCTCTTTACTATGGTGTGCAGGGTCCTGGGTTTGACCATTGGAGAGGCTGTTTATTTTGTTGCTGGGTAAAACACAGGCCATTGGATACAGAGTGATTAACGCAATTTAAGCCAGTTGTAAGTGGGTTTAAGAGGAGGTAAGCACTGCTAACTTCTGGTTACAGTTTCTTATACTCAGTTAGCTTCTAAATTGCTTAATCTGTGTAGGCAGTGCTTACCCCTGCATAGACAGGCTTAGACCCACTCACTGCTGCTTAAAAGTGCTTACTCCCGCTTACCCCTGTGCTAATTTCTTTAAAAGAAAAGAAAAAAGGGTTGATAGGAAAGTGTCAAAAAAGGGGCACAAAGAGGGAAAGACAGTAGGGAAAATAGCTAGGGATGTGCAAGCAGGGTGTAGGGAAGGTCCATAGCTGCCCGTTTCTTCTACAGCAATAGCTGTGCATATACACTGAATTTGGAGGTAGATTTGGACACTCAAACCCCTGGGAGAGGGGTGAGGACAACAATAATAAGTTGTGTTGCCAATTAGACTGGATTACATGTCTCCAGTGGACATGTGTGCAAAATGGACAGCTATTTATGGGGAGAAATTTTTTTGTGGGAACAGATTGCCCTTTTTTTGAGGTGAGAGTGGGATGTTGGGGATGGGTAGTAGGTATAGGTAGGTTGGGTAGGTTAACAGACAAGACACACAAGACACATACAGGGGTGGTATATGACACATATGGGGGGTAAACACCTTGATGGGGAGGGGTGTAGGGATATCGAAAGTCTACAAGCTCTCCAGTGGTAACAGTGGGACAGAGGTCCCCACACATGGCAGTCACCACTGCACCTTCACAGCCCCAAAAGTGGCTGTGCTGTGGAATAAGTCGCACAGCCAGGCTGACTCTCTAATCATGACATGCGGCCCTCAAGCTGGCGTAGAAGATCACCAAACTGCTCATTGATCACTCTACGCACCAAGACCCCGACCTGGTGACATGTGACAGGTGCCTGTCCGCTCCCTCTCCAAGGGGGGCAAGCCCCATCCCCTGAGGTGGTTCCACCCAAAGGTGGTGCAGGACCAATGGACAGGGAGGTCTGGGGCTGGGCCCCAGACATGCTGGTGCCTGGCGCCTAGGCCAGCTGAGGTGGAAAGGTGGGTCCGCTGGGACTGGCCTTCCCAAGCATGCTATAGTGTTTAGAGTTCATCATCATATATGGGTTAGTAATAGTCAACACATTCCAGGGTTAGGTATAACAGCATGTATTGATATTCCCATTAACCCAGACACCAGATACGGACAGTTGCATAGCAAACAAAACACATGCATATATGGGACCACAGTGGTAATAAGAACAGCATGCATGTACATTGATGGCAACATATCAACAATGTTGGAATAATTCAATATGGCACATGCATGAGAACCATTAAAAATTTATCAAACAGTTGGACATTATCAAAGTCATTACATACCAGTTGGGGTGGGTATGTTGATTATTGTTTGAGATAAGGTGGGGGGGAGATGTCAATTAACAAGTAGTATATTCCTGTACTCCACATTACTTTCCTACTCAGTGCTGTTATCTCAACCTTACAAGTCTTACTACACTACCCTATAGACTTATATTGGGCACTGATATGGCTACTGACATCATTACACATGAACCGGTTTTACCTGCAGTATACACCTTTTACCTGGTATACCTGTGAAGGGAATGTTCGTTAACACTGACTGTTTGTACACATATGCCTGGATTCTGGGTTCATGTTTTGCACTATGCTATCCAACTCTTTCTGCACAGATTCTGGCCATGTGTTGACCACATGCTGGTGTGCCTGGACATATCTAGAATATTGTCCTCTTCCACCTTTAGTGACCTGACACACCCATATACATGCTTTCCTACACAGTTATATTATGTAGCCCAGTGTGGGCGACAGTGACCACTGATACTTTATTATTCAGGGAAACTGCAACACTCACAATCCCCTACAATAGCAGGGTGGATGGTACCAGTACAGGTTATATTGGTCTGTATTTCTCAGCACAGTGTTCATATCCAATGTACCTATGGGAGCAGTGTTTGTTAGTACTACCTGACTGTTGCCACACAAGGTTCCAGATTACACATTAGTATTATGCACATACATCTCACTCTGTTACTGTACACACTCTGGTCACAGCTCGACAACCTGGGAGTGTAGATAGGACATACTTGAAATATTACTCTCCTAACAGTTTCAGGGGTTGCTATAGTGACAGGTTTGCTCTTATGATGGTTGACAATCACTTGTATTCGCTGTTTGCTGGCTACACATCTGGGATCATCTCACAGACTTACCAGGGGGACAGGCAGCAGATATGGGCACATATACTCGACATTCTGGCCTCATGTGTACAGTTGTGGCGTATGAATTTGTATGCAGTCTAATTCCACTCCCAGGATTCAGATCATGGCTGTGTCTGCTACAATTTAAACATTGTCCATCACAGTTGTTTCTGCTATATTGATATTGCTGTATATCTCCGATCCGCTTTCTGTCTTATTAATCCACTGTGCTTATGCATTCTTACCTTGTATAACAACACTCTTGTACAGATTTCCTAGACAGTTATATGTTGTGGGACAATGTGGGTGACAGTGATGTGTAATACCTCATTATTCAGAGCAACTGTATATCATTCTTTTATTTATGGGCACAGTGTTGGTATCTGACAGACCTGTGGGATGAATGTTTATTAGCACTACCTGAATGTTCCCACACACAGTACCAGGTTCCACATTATTATTATGCACATACATCTCACTCTGTTACTGTACACACTCTGACTACAGCTTAACAAGTTGGGGTGTAAATGGGACATATGTGGCTTCTTAGTCACATAAGGTATTGGGGAGTTGCTAGTGTGCCAGGTGTGTTGTCATAGATGTGTGCCAATCAGTTATATTTCCTGTTCACTGCCTATACATCTGGGATCATCCCACTGATTTCCTAGGGGAACAGGTTGATAGGCAATAGATATGGGCCACATTAATATACATTCTGGACATATGTGTACAGTTGTGGGGTATGATTCTGTATGCAGACTACTACCACTGTCAGGATTCGAACCATGACTGTGTGTGCTAAAAAAACATCAGTTCACATCTCAATTGTATGCGCTATTTGTTTTTTGTTGTCTGCATTTTCCCTGTTTACTGTCTATGTATCTCTCAGTTGTACTAAATGGCCTCTGGGGATTACACCTGTCATATACAGGCATTAGTACACATTCAATTTATGGTGCATGGCGTGGGTAACAGTGCTTAATACTACAGTACTATTACATGACTTCAAATCGAAATTACCATATGATACCAGAATATACACATGCAGTCCAACAGTTAGATTTGTTTTGTCAGGATATTACACTTTTATTGCCATACAAACAATATGATACTCTTCCTGCCATATTTTCTAGTGTATGCAGTACTTGCCTTGAATAATACAGGTTTTATACTAGCAATTCATTTACTACTACCTTTATTTTTATTTCCTATGACAGTAAAACCATGAGTATTACTGACTTGCCTCACATTGCAATCATGCCAAGTGGCAGATGTGGCCTCCTGGTTCACGGACCACTCCGTTGCAGCTGTGGGGGCCATAAGAGGAATATTTAGCGATACCTATCCATGATATACCTGAGCTGGCACTTATTACACACATACTGGGGTGATACTTACACACATCTGGAACATTCCCTGATGCTCTAGCCTATTGGAGCCACACCTCCAAGAGGTCCCTCTTCCACCGCTTCAGGTCGGCATAGTGGTGCCTGACCTGCTCACTAGTTCAGGTTATGCCAGTGGCACTGGTGAGGTCACGGGCGAGATGGCCCCAGGCCTCTGTCTTATATTGGGAGCCCTGGTACTGGCCCTGCAGCAGACTCTGTGCATAGTCTTGAACTAGGAGTCCTGCCATGACCTTGGACTCCTGGATGCACCAGCGCTGCACTCGGAAGAACACTCCTTCTCCTCTTACTGCCACAGTGCCTGCAAGGGAAAGCTGCAACCAGTTATGAGATGTATTCCCCCCTCTTGGGTTTACGTAGGGCTGATTTCCCACACTTTCTTGTGATTGGCCGGTTTTGAAAAGACTAAGCTATGGGAAAACCTGCTTACCTAAGGTTGACATTGTTTAAAGGGGTATACAACTGGGCACAAAGAGTTAGCTGGTCTATACATTGCTCACACCTCCTAAGCTGGCCTGTGCAATGCGTACCATTGCTTACATTAGACCTTCATTATAATGCCTTTTTGGCATTGTGTTATTATTCATTACACCTTATATGTATGCCTTGTATCCCTGATTGGTGTTTACATATAATCTGTGGGGTCCTTGTGTTTTATTGGGGACTTCAACACTATATTACAATTACACCTCACCTCTGGGCTTACTGCTGTACTCCATTTCACATATTCATGTTATGTAGTGGGTTACGGCACATATGACTGTATACTGATGCCTTTCACAGGTTCAGTTTGGTTATACTATAGTGGGGACATGTTTACTGCTACCTCTTTCTTCTGTACTTCTGTGATGGCTTGGTGGATAACTACAGAGACTATGGTGTGTAGTGTCCTGGGTTCAAGACCTGAAGGGCTGTTTATTTTGTTCGTGGGCAGAACAAGGGCTGTTGGATACAGAGTGATTAAGGTACTTTTGAGCAGTTGTAAGTGGATTTGCATGACAGTAAGCACTGCTAACTTGCCATTACATCTGCTTACAGAGAGTTAGCTTTGGAATTGCTTAGCTAGTGTAGGCATTGCCTACTACCATGCAAACAGGCTTATGCTCACTAACTAGTGCTTAATTATGCTTACTACTGCTTATTTGTGCTTAGACCTGCTTACCAGTGCCTTATTCATTATGATACTGACACCTCACATGTGCATTTACTGCTGTACTCCAGTTCATAAATATACATTATTTAGTGGGTTATGCAACAAAAATATTGGTCATAATGTAACGTGCTTTGCCATGTAAAATAGACTGTGCTGCAGTGGAACTCGAACCGGGAATGTCTGCTCATTAGGCGAATGTTCTACCCACTGCACTATTGCTGTGCTGCATCATTTGCATATATCTTCCTTGTTATCCTCTTCAGCCTTTTAAGCTGCTTTAACCGTAGCTAAGCGATGGGCACACCCACACACCTATGGTTAGCTTCAATCGGATTTTTAAAAAAAATTAGGGTTTCTTCATTTTATTACTACATTCTGTTGCTATTATACACAACGGGGACTGTTGGGGATATGCGGACACCTGTGAGCGGTCTCATTCATTGCATACCCCTTTCTAATGTTCTACATTACAGGGGTGTGTTTATTCTGACAGCTCTGCTCTCAGCCACGTCCCCTGCACTCTTGCACACTCTGTGTATGCCTAGGAACTCTGGCAGCTAGCCCTGCACAGAAGTTTAGTAAATCCGGGGGTCTGTGGGTTTTATATTTTTGCCATTCTTTCCATGCTTTTTCTCTATCGTGCATTAGTACTCTATTCATTTTGGATAGCCAAATTGCATTATTTATTTTTAGTTTCTTCCCACTAGGATGTGCAAAGTTATTTAGGATATTCAGGAAAGTTGTACTGAATTCATTTACAGCATCATCTAAGGGTAGGATTTTTAAGAAGTTAATAGATGATAGGTTAGAAATGCGTGCTGTTTTGTAAGCATGCTTTTTAAGTGGATGCTTGAGATGCTTGTTTGTATAGATTGGAAGATGATTTAGACAGTCATACCTTTTATCTGAGGTGGTGTATTTGCTAGAGTCTGATACCAGGATCCAGTCTAATAGGGAATTTGATGTATAATGTGTGAGGGTATTAATCAATGTATAATGTGTGAGGGTATTAATTAATTGTGTGAAACCAAATAGGTACGCACTAGATATGGGGAAGTTAGAGTTTATGTCCAACCACTTGACATTCACTTCACCTAGTAGTATCATTTCTTGTTGAATTGTTAAGGATATCCAATGTAGAATATCTTCCAATATAACTATTGTTGCCAGGAGGGATGTAAAGAGTAGGGTTGCCACCTTTTCAAATGCCCAAAGTGGGACATTTTTGGTAGAAACATCAGATTTTGCAGGCCAAAACATACCCACGGCCAGTACAAAGGACAGAACTTCACTTTTTTGCCTAAATAAAAGCTTATTCTTGTAGCATTTTAGTTGCTTAGTCTGTTTATTGTAACATTTAGGTGTTTCAGATACAGAATAACTGTTTTATGCAACTATTACATAAAATATAGCAAATAATTTTGTCCTAAAAATACAATTTTTTCGCAGGACACAACTGCCCAAAGAGGGACTGTCCCTCGCAAAGTGGGACCGATGGTAACCCTAGTAAAGAGCAGTAATACATATTTGTTTATAATTGAGGAAAGTTATAAGAAGTTCTGCTGAACTGAATTTTTGTATTGGTTTGTTGTGAGGGGAAATGTGGTAGTTGCTGTGAAATATTAAAACATGATCACCATCTTTCCTCTTTATAAGTTCATTTTGGATGATAGTATAGCACAGAGACATAATTTTGCAGTAATTTATGCTGGTCTTAAGCTACATTTCAGTTGCAGTGAGAATATCAGGCTTATGTTTGGTAATCCAAGCATGTAGTTCAGCAATTTTATTTCTTATGCTTCTAACATTTATAGCATAAAAAGGTGGATTATTGGGGCTGTGGGTTGAGTGTTGTAGGGTTAGAGTAGTGTGTGGAAGGGAATTGTCTTGATGTTCATTGTGATAGGTGGGGCCAGGATTAGGGTGAATATCTCCTCCTAGTATTTTAGTATATTGGGAATTATTGATACTTGTGTTTTGGAGAGTATTTTCCACCTAGTTTTGTTTTAGTTTGAGTTGAAATAGAGCAATCAGTCTATATTTGGAGTAAAGCTGTGGGGTGTAATTAAATAGGCTTGGTGTGATGAGTGGAGAGTGTAGGGAGGAAGTATGGATAGGTGGGTCGGACAAAGTTGGTGATATTATAGAGTCATGGCAGGATGAAATATAGATTACTAACAGAAATAGAACAGAGGAAAGGCTGAATATTAGCATAATTAATAAAGAGATTTGTATGCTCTAGTTGTCAGATTGTGGGGACGTAGGACTTAAAAAGTAAAAAGAAGTTGCAGGGTAGAAGGATATTTAGTGGTGATGGAGTCTGAAAGTTGATAGAGGGTAGGTAGAGAAGAAGTATTTTCTGTTGGAGGAAGATAATTAAGTTGTCTTACTATCTTCTTTGGAATGTAAGGAATAGGGGAGTTTAAAAAGCAAGAGTTTGAGAATATAAGTAAAATAGGAAGAAATGAGGGTTTATTTGGGAAAAGTAAAAAAAATGTAGAATAGATAGGTGTTATTAGGGAGGTGTGTGTGACTGTGAAAGTATATAGAGCAAAGCAGTATTGAGGGAGAAAGGTAGTTGGGAATGGTGCTAAAAGATTAAATAGAATTTGGAAGTTAGTTAAAAAGAAACAGGAGTGTTTCTATGATAGCAGTACAGTTGATTTGTAAACAGTGTTAATCTAATTTCAGGAGACTTTCTGGTATCCATTGCTGTCCTGCAACAAACTAAACATGTTGGCTGTATAGTCAATAGAGTCCAATAAGACAAGGCTACCACCTATATTGTGTTTCATGATCCATATAAAATGGTCCATAAAATATTTAACTATTTATTTTCATCTTCAGTGTAATTGTAAACCCTGAATTTGTTTTGGTTATTATATAATCTGTAAATGTCTTTTTCACATCTTTTTAGAAAAATCAGGTGTAGGACTTGGCTTCACACACTGTTTCTTCTAAAACACTTCTGGAAGGTTAATTCACCCACCCAACATTGTTAAAATAAACCTTGAGATTCATTTTCCTAGTATAACATTTTAGCTTGCTTAATGTCTTAGCTATATCATATTTAGTTCAGGGTATAAAGTTCAATCCTTTTTCAAACAATGTGAAATGTATTTGAGAAATGGCTAGTTGGCTATATAATTAAAGTAATTCAACATGTTATTGCCCTTCCTGTTATAAATAATACCATTCTCACAAATGTTGATTGTTGGTCCTCATTCAGCTCCATCCTCTACCTCTTCTGCATTTCCCTTTTGGTGTAGTGTCCTCCCCTTTGCATATGTCAGATTATAATTATAATATACCTGACCTTGACTTGTCTCCCACCCTGATTGGTTTGCCAGCCTGTGAGACCTTCACAATGGGAGAAATTCTAAAGAGTCATCAGTATCAAAAATACTTTGCCTATAGTGTCCTGAAATTATCATCTCCAGTTCTTTGCCTTTCCACATTAATATCTGCATTTTTGTCCCATACCATTAGTATTAGTATTTAGACTGCAGTGGTGGTGCTGCAGTAGCATTGTCGCCTCACAGTTAGACGTTGCCCGTTCGATTCTCAGTTAGAGCGTCTTCTGTGTGGCGACATGCGTGAATGGGTGTTCCTTCGATGAAGGTTGTGCGTTAGGCCTGGCAAGCCAGCACGTAAAACTCTACTGCCAATCATTAGCGGACCAGAGTTCCACTGTGGTGACCCCTAACCGGAAAAAGCCGAAAGACACAAACAAACCATTAGTATTAGTATTTAGTATTGTATTTCCCATGGGATATTATTGATTATTGTGTGTGTGTGCTTTGTTGATAATATTGCTAATCTCTTGGTGTACTTTCTTGAAAATGTGACACTCATTAATATAATTTTTAGGGAATAGGGCATTGCATATACTGGAATTTAAATGCAGAATTTTATTAGACATCTTTTCCACTATTGTCTTATTTTCTTTGATTAAACTTGCATTAATTCTATGCCATGATTATTAAACATTTCAACTAATTCAGTATGCAGGTCTGACCCCTGATGTTGGTAACTCTTCATTTACTTGAATCCTAAAACCATGAAATCCTGCTTGGCATGTCCATCTCCAAATGCATACATCATATCCTGATAATACAGACCAGCCACCAAGTTCATGGCATGTATGGCAACTTTTCAGGGTGTATCTGTTAAACTTCACTAATGTGAATCTCCTGTCAGCTTGCTGATGCTTCGTACCATATTGCTATACATTTGTAATCCTATTTTGAGTTAAACGGTATCTGTTCTTTATATCTACTGTTTGTATAGACCACACCACAAAACTGCCTGTTGTAAACTACTTCGCTATGCTTTCATGTATGCATTTAGCCTCACAAAAAATGCATTTTCCTACATTCTAAACTTAAGAACTTTCAGAAAGTACACAATCCTTTTAAGATGAATGTATCCCCTCAGGCTTTCCAGAAAGTAGTGCAGATAAAGGGAGGTCTGTCTGTAATTTCTCTGGTTACCATTATGTGCACTGTTTAACATTAGTGGGTCTCAAGTGAAGTTTGGTTTTCAGTTTACATGGGTCTACTGGTGGAACTAATGCTTAACTCGGATCAGCCATAATTTCAGCAAAAAGTGTTTTGGCTTTAATTTAGATATCAGTAGGTGATGAGACTGTTGCTGCAGCACACATTTGTTTCCCCTCACACATTGCATGTACTTCTAGTCTTTCAGTGCAGACCTATTCACTACACAAGGTTCAAACATCATAAAATGATATATTCAACAAATAAGTAATGAATAATATTGGTATAAGAGCAATGATTTTTAGTAAACGCAATGGAAAATAAAGTGCCTTTCTCTCTCTCTCTTCCATTCTTTCTGTGTAGGTTGGCTTTTGTTTCTTTTCCTAATTAGCACTTCGGGTAATCAAGAAAGTAGAAGTGTTACAGAAAGGATACTATTGTTCTTATATCACATTCATCAGATATGATGTTTAAAATAAAGCTCTATTTTGCATTCCTGCTGAATGGTAATTGCAATTATATGCTCTTGTGACAATGAAAAATGTATATACTTTTCCACCTGTTTTCACTAGTTGTTTTTTGTACTATTGTCATTGGGCCAAGCAGAAAATCTGAATAATATTGTGCAGCACTTGGATTTTTTTTTTCTTTTCTATTTTTTTAACAAAAATACAATGATTTCATAAAGCATTCCGACACTAACAAGTTACGCTAGTATGATTTTCAACATAACATAATAAGGAAAATGAAACCTCAACAGTGAACATAGTATTGCTCATTGTAATGTACAGTCCAAATACAGTTAAAGTGAATATCTACCACACACTTTAGAGAAGTCATTTGTATTTCAATCTAAGATAAGAAAGGTGACTAGGCTGTACACTTTTGTCACATCAGCTTCCTAAGTTAAACACAACATCACATATCTGCCATATTACTGAAACATAGCCTTTTAAATATTTAGTGAATTTCCTGGTAAGTTTGCATCATGCATATAAAAGAAACAGCAGAAGGGCCATCTTATCTGAAGCAGCTTGTTTAATCATACAACAGTTGTTGAATTCTGCTCATTATGTGGTATATCTAATTGGTTTCCATGCACCCCTGTTCACAAGAAGTCTAATAGCAAAGCCTTTCTTGGGAGTAATACTCAGTGAATTACATCCACAGCACAACAATTTATTTTCTCTTACAGATACTTAAAAGCATGTTTTAGTGTGAAATCTAAACACTAAATAGGCAATTAGAACATTATGGCTTTTGCAAGGCCACAAGGGCTAATTAATATCACAAAAATGCAGAAAATTATGCTGTCTCAGAATTTTTTAACAGCTTGTTTCTGTAACTATGTATTAAGTAAACTTAATAATGAATATACTTCATAGGAACTCAGGAAATATCTTCAGACTGCTTAACATTTTAACAGGAATTCAGACTAAAATATTATCAATTTAAAACAATTTCATTATGTGCCACAAAATCTGGGAAGAAATGCCACTGAGGGTCTAATATTCAGGCCAGATAGGTATCCCATATGAATAACTCACAAGTAACGTTAAGAGAAAGAAAATATACAAATACATATATGGCAATAAGCAAAGCGATCATGATTATGTAAAAATATATGTATCAAAGTAAGGTATGAGTGACTATGAGCAAACCATGTATGCATTGCAAGGAGATATTTGAGAAGTACATTTGCTGTTACTTACAAGGTGTACATGTCAAAAAGATAGTCATATAAAGCTTAAGTAGCCAAGGTACAGGGAAGACCAGCAGTCAACTACTGCATTGTGATATGTTCCCCTTCACCTGCAGTTAATGTTACTCATATGGGAAATTATAATGCAACAAACTATAGCATCTGCTGGCGTGCTGGAAATCAGCGGTATTTAAATTACACAGTTTAGGTAGCAACAGAACCAAAACTATCTATGGACCAGATTTTTGATTCATACTTTTGGTCTTTTCCTCATAAACTTAGTAAAACGTACGTTTATCATTATGGATAAAAGTCACCAAATGATATGCATTTGGGTTTCAATCTGCGTATCTTTCTAAATATGCATGCTATTGCAAAAACCTGTTATTCCTGCAACTTTCTACATTTATAAGAGCAGTAATTAACATCTGTCCCTGATTGTGGACCTCCCCATTATTTTGAGTGCTCCACAGATTCCTTGCTCTAAATTGTTGAAAGGTGTGACTAGAAGAGTATATCAAGATTATGACATATAGTTAGGAACCTACATCTGATGTTAGAGTGAAACATAGCTGCATGATGAGCATGAGACAAGCGGGGAGTCAGCACACTCTGTTTATGTAATTCAATACATTGATGAAGTGGCTGAATTCCTCCATCAACAGCCCAGGATGGGAATAGGACCAAACCCAAAACATTTATGTCTGACTTCGTTATTGGCAGTAAAGACTAAACTAGTGACAGTTACTGGCAGTAAAGTTTAGTTGATGTAAATGAGACTCCATCAGCAAACAAAGTTTTCAGAATAGATACAGACAGATGCAGTCCATAATTGTTTATTTCAGTTCTACAAAGTGATAGGAAAATAAGCTCTAATATGGATGGAAGATACTCTGTGACAGAAAAAAAATCCCAGCTGAACAACTGTTGTGTGAACAGATTATAGTGACATATGCTAGCTGTTTATCCATAGTACTATATAATAAACTTTACCATTATTGCCTCTTGAATGATATGGCTATAACTGGTGAAGGGCATGTCTGCTATTATAGCCACAAAAACTAGCAATGCAAGACACTGATGACACTTTAAAAGCCAAGTAGGATTTCAGATATTTCTGAGTTTAAGCTTTGCAAGCTAAGACAGATTTCTAATTGCCTGTCACCATGTATGTATATGTCAGTAGGTATGATAAAAAATGTGCTGGTCATCCATAAATGTTATATATGTACAATACAGCGCTACAGTATACCAGATTCCCAGCTGTTAGTGACATTGTCTTTACAAGTTGCGCACACACATTTCATAATGAGTAGATCAGAGGGGTCTATATTACATTATCAAATCCCGATAACATTGAACACCACAACACGGACACACAAAGCCCAAACTGCTAATATGTTGAACCCCCTAAACCACAAATTTTCAAATCTCGAACCATCATAGTCAGCCAAACCACCATGCACCACATACTACATACTTAAACATAATAAATAAAACACATACATATACAAACCAAACCCTACTTCTAACACTACACTAAACCTTACATACATTACTATCTATGCACTTACCTTAACCCGCACCCTAACCCTAAGGTCCATAACTATTGTACACTTACCTTAAGGAGCTATTCCGCAGACGGTCCAACCATCACACTTTGACATTTCGTGTTTCATGGTTTTGTACATTCGCTGTTACTGTCGTTCGCACTTTACATGTTGGTCTTCTAGTGTTCGACATTACCAGGATTCGACAACATAATATAGACCTGATTAGAAGACTATGGGCTCTATACCCACAACAGATGCTTGGATTCACGCTGTTATACTGACACTATACTGCACTAGAAGGAAATGCTGTACTCCTGAAATTCCATTCACTTGAGTCAGTGGTGTTTTGACTAACTACAAGCTAGTCTATAAACATAGATTGGACCAACGAGGAGTTGACTTCAGGTGTGGAACACCAGTCACTCATGTTAGTAATGACTGGGTCTAGGATATTGTTGCCCCTGGTGGGGGTGTGGATAAGTTGATCTAGGGCATTGGAGTTTATGAATTCCAGAAAGCTTTGAGCTAAGAAGTTGGTACACAAGTAGTTTTCCCAGTTAATGGTGGGGTAGTTGAAGTCTCCAATTATGAGAGTGTTTGGTTGAACCCTAATATTTTCCAGTACATCAAGAAAAGAGGAGTGAGAATCCTGGGACATGGTGGGAGATCTGTAGCAAGCTATAATTTGGATTGCAGTTTTGCCCAGAGTTAGTTGCACTTGGATAACCTCGGATGCATTATGCTGAGTAACAAGCCTGGAGGTGTGGATATCCTTAATGAATATGGACACACCTCCGCCTTTGGTGTTTTGGTCCAGGTTACATGGCTGAAAAGTGTGGTATGAGCCTGGTAGTGCAGCGGTGCTCTCTGGAGCCTTGAACCAGGTCTCAGTCACTGTACAGATATCGATGTTCTCCATTTTAAGTGATATAAATTATTTGTAAGGTAATTATTTCAGAATTTTTATTAAAGGAAAAAGATTTACAAACATTTTTTTTTCTGGCAGAACAAATTTCCTTTCTTTTTTTAGATTCAAGGATCAGTGCTCACTAGTTGTAGTTTCTTCAAATGTTTTGAATAGAGAAATGTCAGTATAAAATACTTCAAGCAGATGCTTGTTTCTGTCCAGGAAATTCTTTTGAAAATTATACAGTGAGAGCGAGAGTGTGTGAGAGAGAGAGAGAGAGAGAGAGAGACAGAGTGCTCATATATTTACAGGAAAACATCAGAAAATGCAACCAAAATATTAAACTATTTGATAAAGTACAAAATAATAATCAAATACTTCCATCATGGGTGCATTCACTGACTGCAACCAATTTAACTCAAGACAAAAATCCAACTAAATTCTCTTTATAGAGACCAACTTCTCTTCTAGTTGTAGACCACAATGAACAATGAAAAATATATACACTTTCATTAATAGAGAATAAACTGGCTTTACATTGAACCAGCTTAATGTAATATTAAAACAAGAAGTGCTGACATTAATAGACTATGCAGATTAAAAATTAACTTGCAGCTAGAAATCTAGTTATAAAGAAAATATTTGTTTCATTACACTGGGGATATTGGTTTAAAGTAATAGCAAAATGTATGTCTCCGTATGTCTCCAGATTAATCTATATATTTAATATCAGTCTTATAAACAAAAAAATTGACATATGTTAAAACAGGATTTTTTTTGGCCAATTATATAAATGAACCAAACAAGGATATCCACTTTCACCTCCATTATTTTATGTGCTTTTACTATAGAAACTGTAGCCAGTTAAGACAAAGTATTAATATAATTGTTTAAATATAATAACTATGAAACAAAAATACAATTATTGCTGATGATATTATTAACATAACTGAAAGCACTTCTATAGAAAATATACATGTCTGTATGTAGTGAAATACTAAAATATTTGAGAATTGTTTTAAAACAAATATCAATTTACTAAAAGAAAAAATATGCTCTTATTTTTTAATATATTCTTAATTTAGTATCTTATTTGGAACAAAATATTTTACATTTTAAGATAGATTAGCGTAAATGAAATATGTCACTACCAGATAATTTATACATAATCCAAACAATGATTCTAGTAATTAGAAAATAAACACTTTTTTGTTACTGGATCCACCCTCCCCCCAAAAAAAAAAAAACAAAAAAAAAACTGGATTACATACAAAAATCATATTATGATGTAGAATATAGCAGAGTATATTTACCAGATTTTATGATATATATACATATATATATATATATATATATATATATATATATATATGTAAAGTGATTATACGGTGGTTAGACAAATCATATCCCAAAACAAACTAATAATCTATGATATTGATACAACAGAGAATAAAGTGCAGATATTGATAATCAGCTGATATCAATTTACATTTACTTACCTACCAAACCACACAGTATTAATACGATTATAAAAATACTTTAATTGTTTCAAATATAAGCATATCAAAGTATAAAAAATTCTGCCTTTTTGTGCAATTGCAGGAATGATTGAAAAAATAAATGAAGATGTAATGATAACTCTAGGTGTAACATAAAATTGGGTGGTATCATTATTTTTAGAAAAAGCAATTAAAAGGTTCTAAAAACATCATAAAGAAATTCATACAAGATAAAGAGGATTTGTTAGATATTCAAGTTATAAAAATGTTCATTCATGATAAGAGTCAAGGGTTTGGAGATGACATAATAAGAAATATACCTAGAATATTAGAACACATTATCAACATGCTGAAATAAAAAAAATATTGTCATGCATATGGAGAATACTAATAGCTTACAATGGGTGCACCTAAAGTCCTTCTGGAAATACATATTTTAAATTATGAATTATGGAAATCTGAACATGAAAATAAATTAATTCAATTGCAAAAACAGCATCTTCGCTGTATAAGAAAAATGATATATGGAAAACCACACATTGAATATTCTGTACACTAGAAAAGAGAAAAATATTGCAAAAAAAAATATTAAAATGTTATAGATATAATGCAAAAAGAAAACAGATTGGAACCTTTTCATTTATTATTTCAATAATAAATAGATATTCAACTGAATTCATATTAAACAAATTCATGGTAAAATTAAAGCAATGAGTGCTGACATGAACAAAGCATTATTGTTTATATTAAAAAATTGGGAAACTATACAACAATCTGACACAATCATTAGACAGATACAGTTATCCTTAATAAACTAGTAATTTTATATAATGTATCAATACCTTCTAAAAATATATCAGCTTCATCTCTGTTTAATTTTTCCAAATCTATTGGGTTTCTAATATCATGACAGGAATGGACCTCAGTCCTAACTCAGGGTATAATTAAAGTTCATGAAATTAGTATTGTTTCAGTCTTTCATGTGAGCCAGAATTGTTCTTCACAGCATGCACAATGTGTTCAGAATTAACTCATTCTGCAATTTTTACGAGTTGCGTGTAGAGGTAGCATATCTAAATATGACTAGATTTTCTTTATTAATCCCATTGATCCTACTATTATTGGAAGTATCTGAATATCTTTCTTCCATATTACTCTCGTTTCTGATTGCAAATCCTAATATATTATGACTTTATGTTTCTGTTTACATGAGACACTATAATCAGCAGGTGAAGCAATTACAATGATCAATGTTACTTTTGTCTTTTTTCATAGACATCTTTTTTTTTGCATCTTTGTTTTGAATAATTGGTGATAGATGATGTACACTTCACCATTCTCTATAATGCCTTGTGGTTTGTATTTGCAGTGTTTTTTAGCTAATTCTATATTGTAGCATTTGCAGAATCCCTAGTGAAACTATATTGCCACATTAATGTGCCTTTCAGTGTACAGGCCCTCTGCCATTAGTGCATCATGCCCAGCAATAAGATGCACGATTGTTTCCAATTCTTTTTTACAGAACCAATGCTTGTCTCATTTTCTCCCATATTCAATTGACTGTAAACTGAAATGTACACAGTCTGCTATTCTGGTCTGCCATTATCAACCCTTCATCCTTTGGTTTCAACTCATCTATCCATAAATATTTCTATGTCAAATCCTGATCAACATGAGATTGTTCCAGGAAATCACTATAATTGTCACTATATTTGTAGCTTTTCCACATTTCTTTCCTGCTCATATGATCCTTCTTGTTACATTCTTCTTTAGCTTTTTTTGACACATTCAGTTTCTGTCTGATGTTTTTCTACTTCTGGTTTGATTTCCATTCCTGCCTGTCACCTGAATACTTCTGCTAAACTAAGCAGAGAGGTCATCTTAGACTTCCTCTTCTCAAGTTTTAAATCTTTTACTATGTTTAGATTTGGTGAGGTCAGCAGATATGGATGCAATTCCATGACTCCAAATTTACACATGTAATCAATTTTGAGGAGGCTCTTACCTCCTTTAGAGCATAAAATATATAATCTTGGTATACAATGCTCAGTCAGACCATTGCAGTCGACAATTATTTTTATATATCAGTTGATAACTGTGAAGCATTTTTCTTGTTTTTCTGTCCAACTAATTCAATACTTTTGGGACCAGTCAATCACACCACAAATGTATGTTTAAACAGAAAGAACAAATTGGATTATAGCTTGGACTTTATTTATTTTTTGTTTATTTATTTTTTTGTTTTATTTTATTGGACGTTTGATTACAGAGAAAAGTCTGACTGGATCCATGGGAACCCACTTTCAGCAGAGGCCAGGGAGAAAAGCTCCAAAAAAGGAGACACATTCTCCAGGATTCAGCAAGCTCTGCACGGCATGCAGGAATAGTGCAAGAGCTGCTGCAGGCAATATGGCTGCCGTGTGATCCAGGAATAATCTCCCAGGACATGCACGAGTGCTCATGCACTATTCCTGCACGGACACAGTCCCTATATGCTAATTACCTCATTTGCTGGTGAAAACCATGCAAATGAGGTTAATTAGCGATTCAGGAAGCAGGCAGACATCCATGCAGGAATAGTGTAGACTTCAGAAATGTATTCAGCCAGTAGCTGAATACATGTCTGCAAACTACAAAATGGAGGCATGACAGCTCGTACAAATGCATGCATTAGAAGGGTTAGGCATGCCAAAGGCCAAATATATGGCCATAGGCATGAAAAATAATTTCAAAATTATAAAAATTAACCTTTTTTTTGTTGGCCATTTTTGGCTGTTTAAGCACAGAGCAGCGGGGTGCAAAAAGGATCGCCCAGAAAACAACAAAAAAAGCAGGAAATAAGCTTTTAAACCAAAATCATAATTTTACCATAAAGGTCAATGTCATGCATAACACAACAAGACCATGGAATAATGGTTGCTAATGGGGAAGGCTGAGTGTTGGTTTTGTAACAATACATTAGCAGTCACTCCTATACAAATGAGGGCAATGATACTGAATCACAGATTTTCCTTCAGTGCTAGCTTGCACCCAACCATGTAGGTGCAGTAAGACCATGGTGTAAGCCTAAGAGCTAGATGACTTCATAAGGGTGTGTGTCATGCATGCTATAAGCTTATTGGTGCTCTGTGGCTAGTGTTTGCCCTTAGCTAAGCACAGTTCAGGAAGGGTGTGTGTCTGAAGCTGTCTAGCAGTCTTTATATGTCTAAACAGGTGTGCACATCGCACACCGGGTTTAAAAAAAAAAAAAAAAAACATGTAATAGCAGCAATGTTCACATCTGAGCACTGGGTTTGTGTGGCATGCCTTGGGGCTTAAACAGGAAGGCAATGGGAAGGAAAAACAGCAGTAGGAAGGCAAACAAAGAGAACTAGCATAGCTAGTAGGTGAAATGTATCAGAATCAGCCAATTACACAGGCAGCAGCCCAGCCCAGCACACTACTATAAACTATGCAAACACCTTTCCTCTGTTTTTTTCCACAAACTCTACACCACCGGTTTACACAAACAGGGAAACTTTACCTAACAAAAGCAACAAAATGATAGGGGCTGCTTTCACTTTCATAAATCAGCATGTGGAAGAGGCTGAGGGTGGTGAGGATGACAATACTGATGACCAACCCACAGTGAGGAAAAGGAGAAGAGTGTACAGACCCAGGGTAACCTTCCAGGGGCTACATGAGCTGGAGATAGTGGAGCACTATAGGGTGGACAGTGACCTCCTACAGCAAATTGCTGAGCTGTGCTGGCCACACCTCACACACAGAACCAACAGAGGAGAACCCATCCCAGTGGACACCAAGGTATGTGTAGGCTTAAGAATACTAGCCACAGGTACCTTCCAAAGGCCAACTGGGGATATCATGGGGCTCTCACAGGCATCAGCATCCAGGGTACTACACCAGTTCCTGGATGCCATGTCAGCACATGCTGGTAAGCACATATATTTCCACAACACCCATGAGACACTGACCATTAATATGTGTCTCTTCCACCAAATAGCAGAATACCCTGAGGTAGTGGGTGCTATAGACTGCAGGCAGATACACATCAAAGCACACGCTGTGAGTGGGGGTAGGGTCTACATAAACCACAAGATCTTCCCCTCCATCAACTGCCAGGTTGAGTCCGATGCCCAGGGCATTATAATGAATGTGTGTGCTGGCAGCCCTGGAAGCTATCATGAGTCCCACATCTGGCATATGATGCAGCTGGACCAGGGACATGCCACTGGGGACATCCCATATGGCCACCTAGTGGGGGATGCTGGTTACACCGTGGCTGACACCCATCAGAGATACACACACACCCAAACAAGAACTCCATAATGAAGCACATGTACAGACCAGAATCATAATAGAACATGTGTTTGGGATGCTGAAATCACAGTTCTGATGCCTGGACATATCCAGTGGAGCCTTGCAGTACTCTCCAGCTACATGTACCCAAATTGTTATTGCATGTGCCATGCTACACAATGTGATCCTGTGGAAACAGCTGCAGCAGGAACAGCATAGGGCAGAGCCACACAGCCCACAACCATTGCCAAGGCCAACACAGGCAAAGAGTGACTCAGAGGAGGAACAAATTGAGCCTGCCCCTGTAGGCGGAAGGAGGCATGCCCAGTATGCCCAGACTTTGGCAAAGAGGCAACACATAGCACATGCACTGACACGGTAGAAACCCAGGGAATGGCACCTCTCTCTGACTTGCACATACAGTAAAAGGGATGCCAAACATGACACTACATGTGCTTAACCATGTATAGGGAGTGTACTATGTGCATCTGACATAGTTAACCCTCCAGCACCATCCTCATTACTGGCACAGCCACAAGGTAAGTCAGTCTCACTATCAATTGCTGAATAGAGTAGTATGTTCTGTTACTTGTATCTATGGTATGGATGTGAGCATGCAAGGGAATCGGATGACTGAATGGGATGGCAGCAGATGGTAGACACCTATATGGGCAGCATGAAATCCATAACAAATACTTGTGTCAACATAGTAGGCAGTACTAGAAAGGTGACAAATCCCACTGCAGGACATGTGGTGGGCCAAATGTGTGTCCATAGACCACACACATGCATGTCAAGTGAAGCTCACATACCCAACAGCAATCTCAGCCAGCAGGACAGGTTTAGATGACCACAACGAAAGGCTGTGCTGATGCCTCTGATTGATGGCAAAGGAGAACAACCCCCCTCCAGACGTACACAGATAGACTATAACAGGTCAGGCAGTGGGATGTAAGTTCTGAAGGGTAAGAAGTCTGAAACTAAAATGTAGGTCAATAAAACCTAAGATCTGTACTACATTGACATGCCTCTAGTCTGCATGATAGATCAGAATACAGAATGAAATGGAAGCCAACAGAGTACCTGAAATACCAGTATGGCCATAGCAAATGTTTACAGTTGTCAGGTTTGCCCTCCCCCCCAACAATCCTATGTAGAAATGTAGTAACATGTACATGTGGGTATAATAACAGTGGAGCACAGATTACCTGAGCTGGCCAAATTAGCAGGATCGATTGTTGCACATGTACAATATGCAGGGCTCTGTGTGTTAGGTTGTTGTGTGTTGTATATTGTGTGAAAGTGGTCAGCATGTAGGCATGGATGGTTGTGTCCTGGTGGCTAGTGGTCAATACTGTTGATGACAGGGCCAAGTTCTAACAACTGCAGTGACAAACACAATGCATCCCAGCAAGACCAAATCCAGCAGTAATCCATACTAATTGTTCAGATGTAATATCTGTCACCATCTGAAAGATGGACATGGCATGAATGTGGGCCCAGACATACACACAGTACACAGGTGGAAGTACCCTAGACAGAGAGTGTATAAAATGTTACTGTCAAATGGACACACCTTTGGAATTGTACATACAGGTTAGCAGCACATTAGTTGTCTGTGTAGTATTGAATACTGATGTAGTCTGGCCAAACACTGGCAGACCACAAAAGGCACAGTTATGAAGTACTGAGAAACCACTGATGTCCCCAGGCAAGCCAGCATAAGGGAAATGCCCCACGTATATCTGTGCATCAGCTGCAAGTAGCTTCCATAGCACACATGCACTCAGCTCACCCCATCATCAGCCACAGGTACCTCACAAGTCATATCCCTGCTGTTGGGAATGAGTATGATATGACCCCCACTCATACCTCTCAACCTGGAAACATCAAAAATCTGGACAAGGCCCATGAAAAATAGGTACAAATCTGTACGCTGATTAACATAAAATTTGCATACATAATTACATAACCCCACCCACTCCGATGGAATTATGGGATACCAACTTTCAAACTCAAACTGAAGAACAGACAACCAAAATATGGCACCAGAGTCCCCCTGGAACCATTGCAGTGTCCCATTACCTGGCTATTTCGCCCCATTTACCATAAACACTAATGTGCATACTGCTTTACTTCTACAATGATTATTTGGATTATATTTTTACATTTTATAGCACAATGCAAAACAATAATAGACATCTGCTACATAGGGTACATCAGGGGATTTAATTAATATAATGGAATATAGTCAACTGGGAAGAGCATGTCTAAGATACACAAGTGCTGTGGTATCAGTCGGCTTGCATAACGACAAAGAAGTGGAAAGGGACAGTAGATTAGCTCTCTACCCACAGTGACCCTAATTACCCTCACTCCATCTATGATACTAAAACAGTTTTCTTTATAATGATCTACCATGACACACTTTCTTCACTTGCCAGTATGATGACTGTTAATTTGCTTGAATAGAAAAAATTTACATTACAATTGTATTTTTGAAAACTACAAAACTGTAAATTTTAACCATGCTCCTCAATAGTGCTATTTTTCCCATTGTCAAATTGTTTACCACTGTTTTGTTTTAACAACAGGCAGGCATGGTAAAGGGCCACTGAGAAAAATGCACTACTCCAGTAAACAAATTTAAACCAATAAATAAAAATATACAAACTCATCTCGGTTGTTAGCCTTTCCACAACTAGCAAGTCATATGGGGCTGTAAATAATGATATAGCAAACTGCAGCACAGAGGAGTTGTGTTTGCTTTGCAACACAGAACCTTATTAAAAATAATGCACCAGGTGGAGTCTTGTCACCTGGAAGGAAGTTCAAGACTTACTGCAAGAAGTCTGCCTGTCTCTATCTTTATATGGACATACAGAAACCATGGCTTTTGGGGCCATACTAAGTAACGTTTAGAAAGTTGTACTCAGTAGAGTACAAAGAGTATGTTTAGCTACACTTTTGGATCAGCGAAGCAACAACTAATACCCAACAGTTACAGAACAAGCGTAATTATCTTTACTCTGCCCTTCATTGTAAGGGAGTGTGCTGCTGACTACTTTCGGACATATCCAAACATCCAAACATATAAAATGAAAAGTAAACAGTTTGGCACTGAACACTAGGCAAAAATCAAGAAAACTACACATATATGTCAAACTATGAGGAAATATTACCAAGTTATTAAACAACTGCTATCAGGTACAGTAAAATTACTATATATGCCAAGTATGCTATACTGAGGCTTCCTAAATATCGTCAACACCACAGTAAATACACCCTGACCCAGATCATGTTCCTAGTAATACTGCAAGTATTAAGAGCCGCATACATACTACCCCTTGTGCAAAATGCAGTCATTCCTTTTACAACTAGTAAAGGTGCATTTCTACTCAAACAATGCTGCCTTTCGCCACCCTCATGGGTCTCTCCACAGAAGCGGTGTTTTTCTACGTGCAAATAAAAGGGTTTACAAATTATTGCAGTACACACTTAAAATCAATGTGGAAAAACTAAGTGGTTCAAAGCGATCTAGAAATCAGGTTACGCCACATTCCCCTGGAAGTTCCTGCCTCATCCCTTTATTTAGAAAGCAAGTCACAAATGGCTCCTAAGTTTAACTGCTTTGCAGGTCAGTGCTTGAGAAAGGTATGAGATCGGCTACATCTACCTATTTGTTTGTTTTTCCAAGTAAATAGACTAAGTGGTCTGAGAAAGTTCGTTGTACACACAGACACACACCTTACTGCAAATAGCTCTCTCTGTACCAAATAACACTCCTCTCCTTACCTTACTTCAAATGGAAGAGCCGTTAAGCTCTCCTCTCTCATTCGCGGCCAAACACAGCTCGCTCGCATAAATCCAAAACTCTTCTCTCTTCCCGCCCACATTCGTAACTTACTGGTGGTGATGAATCCATAAAGCTTCTTGCAGACTTGCACTGGTGATTCCATAAAGCTTCTCGCATAATGATAGACTCTATAATACCCATCTAAACATCCCACGTGCATTTGCGGCAAGCCAGAAATGATGGGAACTCCCTCAGCTCAATTCCGACTGGCTGGTAGCCCTACGGCGCTGACGTCATCGCGCACGTGATGACGTCAGCGCCGGCAGCGCGAAAAATTAAAATTAAAAGGGAAATAAATCGGAAATGAAGGGGTGCCACTCGGGAATCGTGACACCCCTTCATTTAGACCCCAAAACTCGGTAAAAACCGAGAAAATCGGTATGGTTGGGAGGTCTGCCCCCACTTCTGTATAGGAATACCCACAGAATGCAGCATGCTGAAGAGGTGTCCTATTCAGATGTGTCCCTAGCTGTAAGAAGCACCCTGCCAGCATCCACACCAATGGATTAATAAGAACAGAAACTATTGCCATTAATACCTTGCGCAGCCACCCTGTCACCTCAGGGGAATAGAGTGGCTTGCAGCCTGGGACTGTAGGAAAGTCAGAATACACTGGCCTGCTACAGATGGCCTGCATCACTACCAAATGCCCTACAGTCCTCTGTCAAAGGCCTGTGTCTCACCTGTACTGCCAATGTATGTTATCTCATGGAGTCCCAAATAACAACATAACACAGTTCACAGAACACAAATGCAAGGCCATGTTGACAAATCCCAGTAGCATGTCCACCATGACCTACTGCATGAACTGTAGACCAACACCTAAATACTGCTGGGATGAAGAGATAACTATAGGGATACTTCTCAGATATCACTTGCATAATATTAAGAAGAGGATAGAATAACAGAGGGGGGTAGAAGCATGAATGCCATGGAGTGTGTGAAGTCTGAAACTCTGATGTGTGCCCATACAATCCCAGCCTGCAAACCCAGTAATGGGTGGCTAAAAACCTGCTTGTAAACCACAATGTGAAGGGGAAATTACCAGATAGATGAGCCTTGCCTCTGGGTAACCTGTGTGAATCTGTACAGCTGAGAGGTATGGCCACAGAAGGATATGGCCATTCTGTCACATGGATAGATGTACAAGCATGGGATCCACAGCCACCACAGTACTAAATTTACACAGACCCATTAGCAAGTGTCTGCAGGTCCCCCTCCAGAATGGCATGATTGTGCAAGAATATGTAGGCTGCAGACCACAATACTGGACACAACTTCATTCATATTGTATTCCCCAGGAAATTACTGCAAGCAAATACGTGTATCTGTCATTAGTTGATGACATAATACATCACAAAACAGTACATATGTTGAATATCTCTGCTAACACCAATACCATGTAGCAGAAGCAGCACAGACACAATTAGTTACAGTATCCCACTATCCTTTGCCCATTGTGACCCCATATTGACAACCTATCTACAGATATCCTGCAGAAACTGGTTGCTAGCTGTAGGTGTAGAACACAAATACCTGAACTGGAGTCCAACCTACCTGGAATGGATTCACACATTCAGTACAGAAGGTCATATCGGGCATGCTCCCTCACTTAAGAAATGAAGCCCATGTCTGGCAACAACAGTGGACTATACATATCTGTCAGTCACAGATGTCTGTGCATACACTCCACATTGCACACCAGTCATGATTTGCACTCACATCGGATAAGAATACATACATATATCCAAGGACAACACACTATAATAGGTCAAACATACACAAACAAAGATGTGGGGAAGAGAGAGACAGACAGTGACAAAGAGCATCCCATAATGAGGCCTGTCCCACCCACCACATATCCAACTGGCCAATATCACATGATGTGCCAATGTCTATCATTGTAGACATTTGCTTTTCGTAGCCCTCAGCACTATAGTGTCTGTGGTGCTTCTGATAACTGTGCAACATGACAGTACAAGTCATTATTCATCTAGCAGTTATATAAACAGTCCTGTCACATGTAAAGTTGTGTGTGACTGAGTGTTGTGTGTGAGTTTCCAGAGTAATGATTTATGGTCCATTCACGCACACTGCACTCCCCATTGCCTTGGTTTAGCTAGCCTGCTGATGTCAGTCACCTTGAAATACCCCTTTGGAGAAGGAACATCTCTATAAGCTCTGTGGTGCATGCAATAACTGCATAACGCTCTAGTGTGCTGCACAAGTTAGGTAGGATTTCTAATCCCAGACATGGCAATTACAAAACTTTGTGTGTGTAGGTGTCAATGCTTTTGAGGCCATTTACAGTCACTACACCTCCCATTGCCATACTTTAGCAAGCCTGCTGATGTCAGTCACCTTGAAATACCTCCTTGGACAAAATTCAACCCTGTAAGCTCTGTGGAATGTGCAATAACTGCGTAATGCTATAGTGTGATGTACTAGTTAGGTAGGAAATATAATTGCAGACATAGTAACTGTGAAACTATGTGTGTTTGTGTGTGGAGGGATCAATGTTTTCAAGGCCATTCACAGTCACTACACCTCCCATTGCCCTACATTAGCAAGGCTGCTGATGTCATTCACCTTGACATACACTTTTGGATAAAGGCTAGCCCTATAAGCTCAGTGGTGCATGCGATAATTATGTAATGCTGTGGTGTGATATATTAGTTAGGTAGGAGTTCTAATCCCAGACAAGACAACTGTGAAACTCTGTGTGTGTGTATGTGTGTGTGTGTGTAGCAAGAGTAATGCTTTTGAGGCCATTCACAGTCACTACACCTTCCGTTGCCCTACTTTAGCAAGGCTGCTGATGCAATCTACCTTGAAATATACCTTTGGAGAAAAGCTAGCCCTATAAGCTCTATGGTGCATGCCATAAACCCATAAATGTGGAACAATGTAGTAGTATTAACTATACAGTTATGGGTTTGAATCCCATCTGTGGCAAGTGTTTGTGTGTGTACATCAAGGTTTTTGTCCCTATTTACAGCCAGTACACATCTCAGAGCCTGACTTTAGCAGTCCTGCAGATATCACCTACCTTACAAGTATCTGTTTTGTGCAAAGCATATACCATGTCGGGTCAGTGCTACATGTGGTAAATGTGTAACATAATGGTCCATAAATGTTGTTAGATAGAGATTTGAACCTCACCCCTGGCAAATGTAAAAGTGTGATTAGGGTGAAATTATTTTTGGGATCTCTCACCCACTACATCATCCAATGCCAGTATTTACAAGGGCTGGTGATGTTCCTCACCTTAGAAGTACCTTGGGACAACATCCATCCAACAAACTCCATGGCATGTGCAATAAATGTGGTACACTGTAGTAGCAATACATGGCTAGGTAGGGATTTGAATCTCAGTACTGACAAGTGTGTGTGTTTGTCTTCAGTATCTTGTGTGGAGATTGCTGTGATTGTGTAATGACAGGATTCATTGTGGGGTGGGTTTTGCTAAATTCTTATATTGAGGACCTACTATATGTCACAATGTCCACCTTACAAGGAAAACAGATGTCAAACAGCAGAGAGGCTGGTGTAGACAATCCATAGTCCTACTTGTGACATTATAGATCGGTTAACAATATAGGCAACCCTTGTATTATCCAGAGAACAATCTCCACCCATGTCTCATACACAAACACACTTGGCAGGGCAACAACCACTATATTGCTAGTTCCCTGCATATTGCCCACAGATAGTAACCATGGTGTGATTGCAGTGAACTACATGCCTGTTCACCACAACACTGCCACTGACATCAGAATGTACTGTGATGTGTAACATCTTCTGACTGAGTGTGTGTTATCCAGCAAGTAAAAGGACATGGCACCCTGTTCCATCCCTACAATAGGCAAATATTTGCTTACAGTAGTCCTTTGCTATGTTCCCCACAGGACGCCTGCAACAACTGTAGAGTCTGCAAATGTAACCTACAAAGGGAATACCATGCCTTATACACACGCCCTGTATGGACAGATGCCACTAACTCCACTGAATACCTGCATCATGCTGTCAATGTAGGTGCAGGCACAACCTCAGTTCCATAGCCAGTTCTCACCACATGAGGTCAGTAATGCACATCAGATGATAATCTGTTCACACAACATGCCCCAGAGGCCCCAAGTACATTTCCACATGTCACAGAACATGCATGTGGAACATGAACACAACCCAGACACTGTCCATGTTAGGGAATATAGATCACATACATGGCAAGCATTGCACAGCACTGGCCACCCACAATAGTAACCCAGATGAGTGGATGGTGAATACAATTCCCACTTGTGTGGGCCAATCCTGGGACTACATCCCTGAGCCACACTGGAGACCATTGTCATTGTGGCCTGATGCCAAGGTATACCCTTTGCCTAGCCTTGTACAGCCTTCTGGCACAGTCAACTACTATACACCTGTATAGCAATGAACCCAAGCATGTCAGTACTGGCAAATGTGTGTGTGTGTGTGTGTGTGTGTGTGTGTGTGTGTGTGTGTGTGTGTGTGTGTGTGTGTGTGTGTGTGTGTGTGTGTATGTGTGTGTGTGTATGTAGATTAATGAGTTTGAAGCCATTCACACTCACTACACCTCCCATTGCCCTACTGTAGCACGTCTTCTGATGTCAGTCACCTTGAAATAACCCTTTGACCATGTATCAGCCTGATAAGCTTTGTGGCACATGTAATACCTGTGTAATACTATAGTGTAGCAAACTAGTTAGTTAGGAGATCCAATCCTGACTCTGTCAGCTATAATAATGTGTATGAGTCCCTGAGAGAGTGTGATTGTGTGTTCCTTAACACCTGCTTTTGTGGACAGCCACATGTACTACACTTCCCTTATCCCTCCTTTTTCACTGTTGCTGATGTCACTCACCTTCAAAGATACCTATGGACAACTCTTCAACATATAAGCTCTGTGGTGCGTGCAATAACTGCATAACAATGTAATTGCAATACATAGTCAGGTAGGAGATTGAAACCCAATACTGAAAGGTTTGAATTATCAGTGTCCTGTTGGGGTGATTGTGTAATGACAGGGTCCATTGCAGTGTGAGTTTTGCCACATCATCATATTGAGGAGCTACATATCCCATTGTCAACATTACAAGGCCAACATTTTCCAAACATTGTAGAGATTCTAGTCAACAATCCTCAGCCATAAATGTCTACAGCCATGTGACAGTATGGATTAGTACACAATATAGGCAACTATCATAATGCTCAGATACCACTCTCTACCCATGGATCATACAGAAACATGCTTAGCTCTTACTCTCCTACTCTCTCCTTTTCTAACTTTGTCTCTCTCTCTGTCTCTCTTACTACCTCTCTGGTGGATGTGGGAAAATACACCTGCTTTGCTTAGGCAGCAGCTTGTGTTTTGTACATGATGCTCATTATCAGCTGATGGCCTGTGCATGAATTGCAGTACCCCCACTAGCTGATTGCATGTGGAACAGCTGTGGTATCATTCCTGCAGCCAATTGCATGAAAATACACTCCTATAACTGAGCACTTCATGTGGGTGTTGGCCGTTTTCATTCACTGAGAGAGGACTTCATGTGGGTGTTTGACAAACAGCATCACGGGGGTAGTTGGATATACATCTTTCAACATACACTGTGGAGACAGGCCAACAAACAGGAGGGGGATGTTCCAGACAAGAGGACAGAATGTAAGTATTGCTCTTCTACATTTGAAGTAATGTTGGTTTAACAGGGTTTGTGTGGACATGGCAGTTATACATGATTTAATATCTGTCATGACAGTGTTATGTGGTTGGGGAAACTCTCACCTGTAGGGCTATCTGCATACTGGCCAGTGTTTGGAGTCTTACATGTGTTGTGATACTCACACATTTCCTGTTTTTAGAAATGCAGTAGGATACTCTGAGGATTGCAGTCAGTACATGGTGACAGCCATGTTTGTTACTGACTTCATATCCCTCAGTAGACATATTTCACAACAAATCCTGTTACACCAGTAAATGTATGGATTTATCACTGGAACATGTCAATATTGGCCCTGTGTTAGTGCCTCCAGCCACAAATCTGTCAACATGTGTACATATGTCATGCAGTAAGAGGTGCATATGTTCAGTGCATCATTTACTGACATCATACCTGATAACAAGCCATTGAGATATCAGACTGCTAGACATGTTATGTATAGTAGGCCTTATATTTGAGGACAAAACCTGGACATTCTGTTGTAGTGTGTACAGTAGTGAGGTCTGTGTACTTATGCTTATTGTCAGAGTGTAATGTGAATATGTACCTTGGCCTGTGTACAGACTGTGGTAAATGTCATTGTTCTTGGACCTGTTCTGCGTGATGT
>NC_056741.1:1132300097-1132352597 GCF_019279795.1 Protopterus annectens | reverse complement strand
ATTCTGAAGAGACTATAACAAAATCTGTGGTACCATGTTAAAAATAAGAGAAGTTACATAACAATCCAAAGGGTAGAACAAAATGGGTAATAATTGCACAAAAAGACCCCAAAATCCACCATTAACAGGAGATGCAAAATACATGCAGTCACAGCGCGCCGACAATATTAAATATTATTCAAAATGGGTTAATAAATATGAATTAGATGGAAAGTTAGAAAAATCCTCACTTATCAAACTTGTCAACCAGCTCAAAACCGATTCCAAAGGTCGGGTAAAAAAGCAACGCAAATTAGGAATTCCTCAGGCACACAGGTGGATTGAGGAAGTAAACCGCAGGGAACAAAAGAACAACAATTCAAAAACAATCCCCGGGATTCATGAAGCTCGGCGCAAGGCCGGCGTAAGGCTTGCGCCGGCAGTGCATTGCATAGCCGGCGCAGTAGCGCCATATGCATATTAATGAGAGTGCACCGTAACCACAGGCATGTGCGTAGTGTACGTGAGCGAGCCCAAGTAGGATGCGTCAGTAGGCGTGTTTAAGCAGGCAGGCGAAGAGCAACCTAACGTGCTGTCTGCCATAGTCCGCCCAGAATAGAAATGGCTGCAGCCATGGCCCGTGCAGAATGAAATGTCCGCAGAGTATGCAACAAAGTACCCGTCCCAACTAAACAGAGAAGCAAATAAAACCCACGCAGCCCGAAATGTACCTGTCCAAGGAACAAAGGATACGTAATACCGTGTCCGTACAGCAATGTACTGTGAGTGTGCATAGTCAGAGAAGGTGTACAGCAGCATGTCAGCACGCCGCACCGACATAGGAGTAGCGACTAAGGTCACCAACCGTCCCACTTTGCGAGGCGCAGTCCCTGTATTGGCATCGTGTTCGAAAATAAAGCATTAAACACGGGAAGTGTGCGAAGAGTGTAGGTCATAATGATTTCCCGTATTTAATGTAATTGTAGCCTGAATCGGTTATTTCCGTAACTGAAATACCTAAATGTCCCAAGAAACAGAATAAGCTACCAAACTGCCACAACAATAAGCTCATACTTAGGCAAATAAGTGAAGTTCTATGCTATATAGTGACCGTGTATGCGTGTCGGGCTGTGAAGTCAGATGTGACTCCCTGCACATACAGGTGGTCAATGTAGAAGTCCCACAGAACCACGATAGCAATGTGTGTGTTGAATGAAAGGCGACCGACAAACCCTGTCCCCTGATCCCTGGTAGTCACCCTGTGCTGTGTGGACAGCCACCTATACGTTGTACAGGGGTGACCTACTACCCTCGACAGGTATGACTTTGCATTATGTACCAGTTAGCTGTGGGACATGTCCCTGACAGCAGATATGCATATCCGGGAGGCCCCTGCGAAGGATATCTGTGTCAGATGTCCGTCCCAGTATGGCATCTGTTCTGCAAGCATCTACAAACAATGTTACCCATAACACCGCTGTGTGTGCCTGTACCGTGGAAATGTAGATGTATGATAAGGGTGCACCCACGGAATGGCACCATGGGACACCACCTGTGACAGGCAGTTGGTCTGACATGCAGCCAGCAACTATGACCATGTGGGTTGTGTCACATAGACAGTTTACAACACATTCTGTGATGTACATGTTCACATCCCAGCCAATGGTTTCATTAACGTTACCTGAGTCGGGTAATGTTATGAAGCCCTTTGCCAGGACGAGGTAGGCTGTATGGACTGCAACACCCCAGCAATGGGCTGGGTGACCGTCGAAAATGTCAACCATGTCTTAAAGGCATGAACCGCCCTGAACAAGACAAACCGTGTGGGATGCAGTATGTATGTCCCCTATGCAGTCATGTACGAACCGCAGTATGATCCCACCCCATGTCTATGCAGATAGGTCTCCTCAGGGTACTGGGACAGTAATAACCAGCCTCAGTGGAGGCATTGGCCCTGTGATGTGGGAATACAGTTGTCATGTGATACAACCTGGGCACCCTACCTGAGGTGAGGCTATAAAGAAATAGCTGTCCTAACTGTGGGTCCTAATCCCAAATGAGATAGTGGAGTACACAGCGGGCTCACCATCTGGTCTCATGGATGCTATTCACACTACCCTGGAGAGAGCATGTCCCACCTGTGTGTCACAGAACATTTGGTGACCACAAACCGCTGGTACAGACATCTCCACATGTGTGGTGGAGGGTGTGGAGATGTCCTCACTGGACCTGTCAGCCTGTATGTCGGCAATGTGTGTATGTTGAGTAAACCCCACCTCTATGTGAACCCAGTCAGAGCATATGTGGTAGTGACCTCACAGGTGTCGAGCATAGCAACTGAAGGTGGTATGATTGTCAGCCAGGTCCATGTAGGTATATCTGTGGAATGTGCCCTGGACAATCCCATGACATTGTGTAACTCTACACATATGATGACCAAGGGTGTCACACCTCACAAGGTGTCTGCTCCACCCTGTAGTAGCCACCTCCTCGTGTTGTACATCATGTGTATGGCTGGGGTACACCACACTGGACGCTTGGCATTGGTACAATGAACCACAGTTGGGTAAGTGAATGCCTGGTACATGCAGTCCTGTAGGTACTGGTAGATGGCAAATGTGATTGATGCAGTGGCTGCTGTACCATTGACCACTGGCTCAGGGTCCTTAAAGGAGACCACAGTACTGCGCAGTAGTGTGTAGTCTGCCTCTGAGCAAGCAATGTGTATGTTAACTGGCAAAACCACAGCAACGGATGCCAAAAGCAGAAGCCAATGTCCAAATAACATAGATCAACTTCTGCATGACAATATGTGTTATCATACATGTATTGACATGTGTCTGCCAATTACAATTGGAAATGGCCGGTAAGACTGGCCTAAAGTTCCCATGATGTACACAGTCTGGGGGTGTTGTTCCGATAATAAAGTGGCAATACCTCCCAATTGTGACCTCTGGGTATGGTATGAAAGTGGTTGTTAACCTGCAACAATGGATGTATAGCATTGGTTTCTGGTGTCGGAAGACATGTTTCCTGTAGCACAACACAGTATGGGTAGTCAAGCACACATACACAATTGCTGAACACACAGCATCAGTGAAACCCACTGCTCACAAGGACACAGTCCGACAAGCTCTACACTTTACATATGCACAGTGGTGTCCATTGTAGGACCCAAAATTTGTCTAAAGACAGCTCTTCCGCCTTCTTTAATCACCTAACGGAACTCATTGTAGTCACAGGTACACATATGCACCGCAAGCGTGTTTAATGTTGCTGATAGCTCTCCATGTAATGCAGCACAGATGCACAGAAATACCCAGGGTACCGGGTCCATAGAACTGCATCCACATCACACTTCCGCACACATGACGGATGTGTAATGGGTACTGGCAATTGTTGCGGTCAAGGGATTCTGGGTATGTAGACTCTGTGCTCGGTGTTGTTTCGCAGGCAATCATTCTACCGCCCTGTGGGAGGGATTTCGCGTAGCACCTGCCTTACTCTCCGGTAATAATGCAAACCATACTCCGGAGAATGCTAAATGTAGGTGTGGAATGTGTACAGCCCTATAGTAGTGTCCAGTAGGCAATTGTCATGGATGGACACCCGTATGGCCAGAATGGCACCCACAACTGCAGACACGGGTAAATGACATAGCCGGAAGGCATAACACAGGAAATACACATAGGGACCACAGTTCACATTCCACATACAAACCAGCACCGGGGTGCCAACACCGGCGTACACAGCACTCAATCTGGCAGCACCAGACTGCGGAGCACCGCTACCGTACAGCGTAACAGATGTGCGACCTGTGGAACACATACTAATGGCACACACACAACGTCAAGTAGGATATGTAAACTATGGCTTTCCCACCTATGAAGACAACATGGTTAAATGAATGCATAGGTAAGCATCATGTTCTGGTGGTGTTATAGTGGAAATACAGTGACGGATATGTCCCATTGGGACGTCTGCGGTTTAAATTGAGTATTTGCTAACCAGCATCGTTGGATGTATGTAATTTGTCCACAGTACTACATCACCTGGTTATGTAGCACCATGTGGAATGGGTAGTCCAACAGACATCCGCGATTCCTGAACACACAGTCTCAGTGAAACCCACTTCTCACAAGGACACAGTCCGACAAGCTCTACACTTTACATATGCACAGTGGTGTCCAATGTAGGACCTAAAAATTTGTCTAAAGACAGGAATGCCGCATTCTTTCAACACTTAAGTGAACTCATTGACGTCACAGGTACACATATGCACCGCAAAGCGTGTTTAATGTTGCTGATAGCTGTCCATGTAATGCAGCACAGATGCACAGAATTACACAGGGTACCGGGTCCATAGCACTGCATCCACATCACACTTCCGCACACAGGACGGATGTGTAATGGGTACTGTCAATTGTCGCGGTCAAGGGATTCTGGGTATGTAGACTCTGTGCTCGGTGTTGTTTCGCAGGCAATCCTTCCTCCCGCCCTGTGGGAGGGATGTGTGCGTAGCACCTGCCTTACTCCCCGCTAATAATGCAAAACATACTCCGGAGAATGCTAAATGTAGGTGTGGAATGTGTACAGCCCTATACTAGTGTCCAGTAGGCAATTGTCATGGATGGACACCCGTATGGCCAGGATGGCACCCACAACTGCAAACCCCGGTAAATGACATAGCCGCGGTAAGGCATGACACAGGAAATACACATAGGGACCACAGTTGACATTCCACATACAGAGCCGGACTCTCGTGCCAACACCGGTGTACACAGCACTCAGTCTGCCAGCAACAGACTGAGGAGCACCCACTACCGTACAGCGGAACAGATGTGCGACCTGTGGAACACATACTAATGGCACACACAACGTCACGTAGGATGTGTAAACTATGGCATTCCCACCTACGAAGACAACATGGTTACATGAATGCATAGGTAAGCAACATGTTCTGGTGGTGTTATATTGGAAATATAGTGACGGATATGTCCCATTGGGATGTCTGAGGTTTATATGAAGCAGTTGGTAACCACCATCTTTGGATGTATGTCATTTGTTCACAGTACTAACGCAGCCGGTTATGTAGCACCATGTGGAATGGGTAGTCAAACAGACATCCGCGATTGGGGAACATACACCAGCAGTGAAAAGCACTGGGCAGGTGGACACAGTCCAGCAACATCTAACTTGACAAATGCACATCGGTGTCCATTGTAGGACCCAAAATTCTGTTCAGAGCATGCCTGCTAGCTTCCTGCATTACTCATGTGATCTAATTGTCGTCACCACGTCACAGGTACACATAGGCACGCAAGCGTGTTCAATGTTGATGATAGCTGTCCATGAACTGCAGCACACATGCACAGAAATACCCAGGGTATCGGGTCCATACAGCTGCGTCCACATCACACTGCAGCACACATGAAGGATGTGTAATGGGTACTGTCCACTGTTGCAGTCAAGGGAGTCTGGGTATGTAGAATCAGGCCTCGGTGTTGTTTCGCAGGCAATCCTTTGTCCCGCCCGGTGGGAGGGACGTGCGTAGTACATGCGCCACTCTCCGCTAATAATGCACACCATACTCCGGGAATGCAAAATGCAGGTGTGAAATGTGTACAGCCCCATACCAGTGTATAGTAGGCAATTCACATGGATGGACAAGCGTATGACTAAGATGGCACACATAAATGCAAACCGGTGGAATTACACTGCCGTAGTAAAGCATTACACAACTCATACACATAGGGACTACAGTTGACATTCTCCATACAAGAAACACAGACAACCAGCCGATGAAGTCCAAAGCAAAGACGAGGTACTGTAGGGACCGTCAGTGACCAACCAGAGCACACCAAGAATTAAAGGCAGTCACCATAGTGTATTGGAGCACACCGTCTGCTTCATAAGCAGACTTATTCAGACTACATACAATGTAGTCCAACCTACTAAATTTACAAGCATTAATTGGTTGGTACATTAGATGTGCTAGGTACTAATTACATGCCTTAAAGGCAGACAAGCGAACAAACCTTACTTGGGTTACACATCCCACACAGTGAGGACAACAGACATTGCTCGAAGGTACAGTATTCATCGGAAAATGGAAATATATGTACATATATGAAACATGAACCAACATAAAATGTTTTCCAAATGTCTGACTGTGTAAGCTACATGTATATGTCCTACGGATTGTGCCAATATATTAACAGAACTGCAGACACCTAGTAATATGAATGAACCATAATATATACACATAAACCGTATGAATATGAGTACTGTAAAATAGACCAACGAAATGTAAAGATTCACAATGTGCTAATGTAACATTCATTTACAAGGTTACAGAAAGAAATCAATGCAGACATCCATGTGTAAATACTAACAGAAGGCCAGCGAGGTGCTTGCCCTCACATGTACTGGGATGTCGCTCCACAGCATAGTGAGTGTCTGGGTGATGAATCCGTCCCAACAACACGTTCGATTAATGACAGTGTCAAGGTGTACGTCAGCTGCCCTTGTGGTTCTGAGCGATCTACCTTATTTACGTGAAGCATAGTCATCAGATCTGGGTTCGACCTAGCCGTGCATGCCAGGCACGGGTCACCTCTGGGCAAGTGGTATGCAACTGTATACAGCTGGAATCCTTTCAGTCGGTCAGTATAACACATATACCTGAGACCCTGCATCCGTTTGTCGAAGAACTGTTGGTGCCTTTCCAGCTGCTGCAGGTGTTGGGTCAGATACATTCTGAACGGGCCATTGTACCCAATCATAGGTCTATTGAGTGATGAGTACAAGGGGACAATGACCTCCCCTGATCTAGATGTGAATCCCTTCATGATGATGTGGCCAATGTGGAAGGTCTACCCAACTATGTTAGCAACATGTGTGTCTAACGAACGGTTAACAACAACACGTGTCCCCAGATCACTGGTAACGCCTCCGTGTTCAGTGGACTGCCACCTATATGGTAGCTCGGGGTAACCTTGTTCATCCCGAAGGGTATGCCTATGCATTTCCTGGCATTTAGCTGTAGGACATGTGTCTGGTACCACTTATCCACATCTGTGAGGCACTCCTGAAGGATATCTGTGTCAGATGTGTGTCTGACCTTGGCATCCGGTTTGCAGTCGTATGCAAACATTGTCACCCATAACCCCGCTGTGTGTGCGTGTACATTGGAAACGTAGATGCTGGAAATAGTGGACCCAGGAGTGAGCCCCATGGGACACCACCTGTGACTGGCTGTGAGTATGACATGGCGCCAGCAACTATGGCCATGTGTGTTCTGTGACCTAGCCCGTTTGCAACCCATAGGGCGATGTATGGACTTACATTCAAGATGACGGGTTTATCAAGTATACCCGAGGGGGGTATTGTGTCGACGGCCTCTGCCGGGTTGAGGTAGGCTGTATGGACTGGTTTACCCTCAGCAATGGCCTTGGTGACTGATTCTACAAAGTGAAACACGTGTAAAGGGCATGATCTGACTATGACCAAGCTAAACTGGGTTGTATCCAAAGTATGCGGATCCCCTATGTCCTCATCTATGTGTCCCATTATGATCCATCTCCATGGCTTTGCAGATAAGGCTTGTCAAACTAATGGTATGGTAATACCCAGGGTCAGTGGAGGCACCATCTATGTGGAGTGTGACTACAGTCGCCCTGTGCTACTACTCAGGTACGTATCCTGAGGTGAGGCTAGGATTACACAGCTGTCCGAAGTGTGGGTTAAATTCCCCATAGAGTTCCTGGAGTGCACAGCTGGGACACCATGTGGACCCATGGATGTTGTGTTAACTGCCTTGGGGCTGGATGTGGGTAATGCTGGACATACCAACGGCAGACGTGCCACGTTCCCGAGTCCGATGCCCAAGGGACCACACACATAGCCGGCCTTAGGCATAGGCCAAGTAGGTAGCCGTCTAGGGTGTTGCTATACTCGGTGCACCTTTCCAGACTCTATTTGGTGTAGGTAGACCAGGAGGGGGTAGAGGGTGACGTATCGGTGGCAACCTCTGCCTAGGTCACCACTTACCCTAAGGCCACTCTTCTCGTGGGTAATACAGCAGTACCCACACCTAGATGCGGGTCATCGCTAGGGTCATTGCTAGTATGGCACATCATCTACGTAAGGAAGGAAACCATATATCCCCAGACATAATGGCACAGCATAATGCCTGTTCGCCGGCCAAAGGCAGACATACGTCACCCGCGTCGGTGCGGACGCATCGCGAGAGATGTCCGTTAACAATGCCGACAATGTGTCGCTTTGTGAAACAAACTCCACAGAGACATTCAATAATAGACAACGACGGACAACCCGATGTCCTCGTGTCTGAGCTGTTCAACCTGTTACGCCATGTTAAATGTGTGTAGCACAGCGGAACCGGGCCAAAAAAAGCAACGGACATGTCTGTGGCTCAGTGAACGTCATCACGCAATGTTAAACCCTTGTAATATTGCGACACAGCCCATACATACGGAGGGTTAGTAATGGCAATAGGTTAGTTCGATCAGACCGTGTGCAATTAGTATAACGAGATCTACAACGGATACACCGGACATTCGGCGCACACGGTTAAGACTAATTGGGGGGGGGGCCGTGACATAGTACCATGGACACGGACAAAACGTGCCCATGTGACTCATCTAACATTCGTACAGGGTCAGGGCGGTCCCGTACAGTGGGCGGACAAGACCAAACCCAAAGCACCACAGCAACACCCTGACAATCGAAGGCCTGTATGCATATGGGATATAAGCAGCTGTCATCTGAACAGCCCTGTGGTGACGACATATGCATCCTGGGCCATGAGCGAGGGGGAATTAGGAATGTTCAACATGCAGTACCGCACCTTTCCCAGCAGGGGAATGGATGCCTGTGACGTGCGCGTGTGCGGGGGGGGTGATATGTAAATGTACATAGGTACCACGGGTATGCATATTAATGACAACGAACAGCTAACGTGCACTGGTCACAGTAAGTCTCAAACGTGACTGCAGTCACGTTGGAATCATGACTATAGAACATATAGATGTGCACGTGTACGTAAAGCGTCCATGCTGCAAAGACCGTTACATATATAAAGCTGTAAGTGCTTTCTGCACACGTCCGTCAACCGGATCAGACATATGTTACCGGAATAGTCACAAGTAACGCAAAACACGTAACCACACAGACACTGTAAACATATATAAACGGAATACGGATATGCATGTGCGCGTAACACAATCCGGACATGCGAGTGTACGTGTGCGTGTGTGATCCAGTGGAACCAGGGAAGGTTACGGATGTCTCCTCCACACGTTTACATTCATAATTGTGAAATATATGCTTAAATAGTACCTATTGATTCCATGCTTTGTTATCGTAATGCTACTAATATACACATCGATATACAATAACCTGATCAACACACTACATCCTAAGGTGCACTCTCACCAATTATCAACTATGTGTCCGGATACTGATTGTATTGACCAATATTGTAGATATATTAACACATTGTTGCCGTATTATTGTTTCCATGAAGTAAGGCATGCAACACTGATATGTATATGTCACGTTATAATCAAGACTTGGAGCACTGTCCACCTAACTATGAGCAGGTTTATTGATTAATTCGCTTTAAACCGACCCTGAAGGAAGTGAATTAGGGACGGCTATGTCATGACATCCGTACTCCGACGGTGCCCCATGTTAGTAGTTGAGACAGCTCAGTATCCTTTCACTGTGGAGTCTATCGTATTTGACAGTGTCTGTTTCAGCCGATATATGTTCCATAATGTCGTTTATGAAGATGGGCAGGACGCAAGGTTTGCTGTATTTACGCATACTAGCACGTGGATATAGATAGGCCATGTCATACAAACGATGGGTAGTCAAGCAGACATCCACGACTGGGGAACATACAGCGGCAGTCAATACCACTGGCCAGATGGGAACAGTCAAACACGATCTACACTTTACAAATGCACATCGGTGTCCATTGTAGGACTCCAAAAATTCTGACTGTTTTGCCAGTATGCGCCAGAAAAAGCCAATCCGAGTACATACCGTGACTACGGCACCGCTAGACATATGCACCACCAGCGTGTTTAAGGTTGGGGACAACTGTCCATGAAATGCAGGACATATGAACAGAAATCCCCAGATTGTCGTGTCCATAGAAGTGCGTCCACATCCCAGTCCCGCACATGAAGGATGTGTAATGGGTACCGTGGAGGGTTGCAGCCATGGGATCCTGGGTATGCAAATATGGGGCTCGGTGTTGTTTGGCAGATAATCCGTTGTCACGCCCCGTGGGAGGGATGCGGGTATAGCACGTGCCTTACTCCCCACTAATGATGCAAAGCATCCACGCCATAATGGTAAAAGCAGGTGTGAGTGTTGTACAGCCCTATATCAGTGTCCAGTAGGCAATTCCCATGGATGGACAAGTGTACGACCGAGATGGCACCTATAACTGGAAACCTGATGGAATTACACAGCTGCAGTAAGGCATAACACAGGAAATACAGATAGGGACTACAGTAGACACTCCCCATACAAAGACAGACTGCCGTGCGAATACCGGCGTACATGGCACTGGATCTGCCATCAACAACATGAGGATCACTCGCTTCCATACCGCGGAACAAATGGGCGACCTGTGGAACATATACTAATGACACACAAACACCTACAAATAGGAGGGTCATGGGGTGTTTCAACACTGGCTCCCGCATATAACAAACATCCTTAAATGAATAAATAGGGTATACATGTTCCGGCTGTGTTATATTGACAATACAGTGGCGTATACGTCCTACTGGGCCTTTTGAGGATTACTTAAAGCAGTTGCCAACCTGCAGCATGACATCATTACCATTTGGGTTAATCGTAGTAGGACACGGGTTTCGTAGCACAACATAATATGTGTAGTCAAACACACATCCGCGATTGGGGAACATACAGCAGCGGTCACAACCACTGGCCAGATGGACACAGTCCAACATGTTCTACATTTTACATATGCACATTTGTGTCCATTGTAGGACCCAAAAATTCTCCTTTTGCGAGGAGACCCAGATGAACTACAGCCGTGACTACGGCACAGCAGCAGAAATGCACCGCCAGCGTGTTCAAGGTTGATGACACCTGTCCATGAAATGAGGGACATATGCACAGACATCCACAGATTGTCGAGTCCACACATGCGTCCACATCCCATTCCCGCACACATGGAGGATTTGCAATGGCTACTGTCGAGGGTTGCAGCCATGGCATCTTGGGTATGCAGAAATGGGTGTCGGAGATGATTGGCAGAGGATCCATTGTCCCGCTCCGTGGGAGGGATGTGGGTACAGAACATGGCTTACCCCCCACCAATAATGGCAATCATCCACCGGAGAATGCAACATGCAGGTGTGAAATGGGTACAGCCATACACCAGTGTCCAGTAGGCATTTCCCAAGGCTGGACAAACGTACGGACAAGATGGCACCCAGAATAGCAAACCTGGTGAAATAACACAGCTGTAGCAAGGCATAACACAGGAAATACAGCTGGAAACAACAGTAGACACACTCCATAGACATCCATCCAGCCGTGCGAATCCCGGCGTACACAGCACCCAAGCTGCTTGCAAGTGTATGGGGATCACCCGCTTCCACTCCATGGAACATACGGGCCGCCTGTGGAACACATATTAATGGCACTCCAACAACGTCAACTAGGAAGGTCATAGCATGCTTAAAGTATGGCGTTCCCACTCATAAAGAACATCCTGTCATGAATAAATAGGTTCTACATGTACCGGCTGTGTTATTATGGCAATACAGTGGCGGATAGTTCACAATGGGACCTCTGAGGATTACTTAAAGCAGTTGCCAACCTGCAGGACTACAGTAACACCATATGGGTTAATTGTGGAAGGACACGGGTTCCGTAGCACTACATAACATGGGTAGGCAAACAGACATCCACGACTGGGGAACATACAGCGGCAGTCAAAACCACTGGCCGAATGGACACGGTCCAACATGTTCTACACTTTACATATGCACATCGGTGTCCATAGTAGGACCCACATATTTGTCCATAGGTGTTGGCGACAGGCTGCTATCATGCGAACCAGAAGAAGTGACAGCCGTGACTACGGCACAGGTAGATATGGGCACCACAAGCGTGTACAAGGGTGATGACAAGTGTCCATGAAATGCAGGACATATGAATAGGACTCCCCAGCTCGTCGTGTCAATAGACGTGCGTTCACATCCCATTCCCGCACACATGAAGGATGTGCAATGGGTACTGTCGAGTGTTGCAGACATGGGATCGTGGGTATGCAAAAATGGGTCTCGGTGTGGATTGGCAGATGATTCGTTGTCCCGCCCCGTGTGAGGGACGTGGGCATGGCATATGCGTTACTCCGCACTAATAATGGCAATCATCCCCCGGAAAATGCAGAATGCAGCTGTGTAATGTGTACAGCCCTATACTAGTGTCCAGTAGGCAGTTCCCATAGATGGACAAACGTACGGCCAAGATGGCACCCATAGCTGCAAACCTGGGGGAATCCCACAGCTGTTACAAGGCATAACCCAGGAAATACAGATAGGGACTACAGTAGACACTCCCCATACAAAGCCAGACCGCTGGGCAGATACCGGAGTATACGGCACTTAATCCGCCAGCACATTAATGGGGATCGCACGCTTCCATACAGCAGAACAGATGGGTGACCTGTAGAACCATACCAATGGCACAATATCAACGTCAGCTGGGAAAGACATACGATGGTCGAACCATGGCGTTCCCACCAATGAAAGACATCCTTCAGTGGATTAATAGGATTGATGTCAATTGACCATGGAAAACACCTGCTCAACAATAAAGACCCGCTGGCACCCTATGGCCACAAACCATGTCACACATAGGTAGATGGAACAGTCAACGTAAACATTTCGTGCACGGCAGGTCACACATGGTATCCAAAGGTTCTTCATAGACATGTATGCGCTATCACCCGTAGGCCCCGTGAGGAGACGACACATAACATGGGAGCATCCAGGCTTTAAGTATCCACCAGACACTTCCATTTGTCACTTTCTATGCGAACAATGAACATGTAGCCACAGCATAGAAAGCACAGACGCACTGCTAACGACACACACGTTTGTCAACAATTCAGAAGGCATCCTATGAACACACGTATTACATGATATTGTACTATGCCGACCCCTCAACAATCAGAGACCTAACAATGTATATGGAAGATATGCATAGCATATCACTGTAATACAATGGTACAGAACTGACAGAGTAGACAAATGTATGTTAACCCTACATCTGCATCTACACTACATTGCCGTTACGGGTGTTTGCTCCACCTGCTTCACAAAGGATGCCTCAACAGTTATCCATCGGTCAGCCCTGGTGTGTGGCCAAACCTCCACCTACTAATCTATCTACATACGCATTCTTCAGCATAGCTGTGGAGGTCCCTGCTGTGGTGTAATACCCTAGACGTCGTAAAACACCGACTGTAGACGTGTGCCTTGTGATGTGCCCATAGCTGGCCGTAGGCATACGCCAATCCTGCGGCTGACCAGGCCGCTGCCCTAGTAGGGCCACCTGTCTAGTAGGTGTGTCACGTAGGTATATCAAGATGGGTGCACCATGTGTTGTGCTGGCGTGTGCCATGTAGCCCCACAGCCTAGGGCACCGGCCGATCTAAGGCCGCTGCCGCCGCAGGGGTAGTACAGTCTGCAGGTATGTGCAGACGTGCACATGTGACAGCGGGCCACAAGGATACCCATAGTGGCGACAGCTGCACACATGGCTATAGTGGGACACACACGGCCATGCATACAGCACACATAGACATACACACACCATAAATAGGCAAGTACACACAAGGTGTATGTCATGTATGGGTAAAGTGTAAGGACAGCAAGGATAGCTGTCTGCCATGTAATCCAGCGATGTCTATGAGGTGTTCTGGAATACGGACAGTGCATGGACAATGTGTGGATATGCAAAGTACCACAGTTATATGTGTCAGCCGTGCAAATATGCGATACATGGGGAAGACGGCTGTCCATGGGAGAGCAGCGTGCACGCCACAACATAGGTACATAGATATACAAAGAAAGAGGTACACACGAGCACATCCGCAGGCCCGTGAGTGTAATGTACACAGCAGCAACCCACAACACCATAGTAGGGTACACGTGGAGAACACGCCACGGTCGCCGACCAGAAGAAGCACACAAGCAGTACACGATCTGCGCCCCACCATCCACAAACACAAGGATGGCGCCAGGATATGGGTGTTCGCAGAAACCTCAAAGCCATACCGTATGAACCCATGCAGCTGGGAGCATGGACACACACACATGTGGCACGCATGGTGATTGACCACACCCCACATACCCAACCGCACAAACGCATAACACAGGTATGGTATGCGCGCGTGGACCACCGAGCACACCACCAGCAGAGGCACATGTACAGGTGGGTGACAACAACCGTACAGGAATGGCGCTGGTAGGCAAGGTATGTGTTGCGGCGTCTAAAAGCATGTACATCCGCAGAGGCAGCTGCAAAAACACACACACAGAAACACACGCAAGGGACCGGAGTCGAACCTACGCCTATCTACATGAACTCACTACAGTATGAAGCATTTACAGAACGCGCTACCGAGTTTACTGAGCACAGCGCTGTCAGAGGCATACTTCTAGGCTGGTGACATCACCCGCAAAACAATAGCTGGCAATAGGCAAGGTATGTGTTGCGTAGCGTATAATAGTATGTGTATCCGCAGAGGCAGCTGGAAACACACACACACACACACACGGAAGGGCCGGGAGTCGAACCTACGCCTATCTACATGAACTCACTACAGTATGAAGCATTTACAGAACGGGCTACCGAGTTTACTGAGCACAGCGCTGTCAGAGGCATACTTTCAGGCTGGTGACATCACCCGCAAAACAATAGCTGGCAATAGGCAAGGTATGTGTTGCGAAGCGTATAATAGTATGTGTATCCGCAGAGGCAGCTGGAAACACACACACACACACACACACACGGAAGGGCCGGGAGTCGAACCTACGCCTATCTACATGAACTCACTACAGTATGAAGCATTTACAGAACGCGCTACCGAGTTTACTGAGCACAGCGCTGTCAGAGGCATACTTCTAGGCTGGTGACATCACCCGCAAAACAATAGCTGGCAATAGGCAAGGTATGTGTTGCGAAGCGTATAATAGTATGTGTATCCGCAGAGGCAACTGGAAACACACACACACACACACACACACACACACACATGGAAGGGCCGGGAGTCGAACCTACGCCTATCTACATGAACTCACTACAGTATGAAGCATTTACAGAACGCGCTACCGAGTTTACTGAGCACAGCGCTGTCAGAGGCATACTTCTAGGCTGGTGACATCACCCGCAAAACAATAGCTGGCAATAGGCAAGGTATGTGTTGCGAAGCGTATAATAGTATGTGTATCCGCAGAGGCAGCTGGAAACACACACACACACACACACACACATGGAAGGGCCGGGAGTCGAACCTACGCCTATCTACATGAACTCACTACAGTATGAAGCATTTACAGAACGCTACCGAGTTTACTGAGCACAGCGCTGTCAGAGGCATACTTCTAGGCTGGTGACATCACCCGCAAAACAATAGCTGGCAATAGGCAAGGTATGTGTTGCGAAGCGTATAATAGTATGTGTATCCGCAGAGGCAGCTGGAAACACACACACACACACACACACGGAAGGGCCGGGAGTCGAACCTACGCCTATCTACATGAACTCACTACAGTATGAAGCATTTACAGAACGCGCTACCGAGTTTGCTAAACAGAGCGCTGTCACAGGCATACTTGTAGGCTGCTGACATCACCCGCAAGACAATAGTTGGCAATAGCCAAGGCATGTGTTGCGGAGCGTCTAAAAGCATAATCAGTCGCAGAGACAGCTGGAAACACACACACACACGGAAGGGACGGGGTACGAACCCACGACTATCTACATGAACACACTACTGTATGAAGCATTTACAGAACGCGCTACCGAGTTTGCTAAACAGAACGCTGTCACAGGCATACTTGTAGGCTGCTGACGTCAGCCGCAAGACAATAGGTGGCAATAGCCACGGCATGTGTTGCGGAGCGTCTAAAAGCATATTCAGTCGCAGACGCAGCTGGAAACACACACACACACAGAGACACACACACACACACGGAAGGGCCGGGAGTCGAACCTACGCCTATCTACATGAACTCACTACAGTATGAAGCATTTACAGAACGCGCTACCGAGTTTGCTAAACAGAGCGCTGTCACAGGCATACTTGTAGGCTGCTGACATCACCCGCAAGACAATAGTTGGCAATAGCCAAGGCATGTGTTGCGGAGCGTCTAAAAGCATAATCAGTCGCAGAGACAGCTGGAAACACACACACACACGGAAGGGACGGGGTACGAACCCACGACTATCTACATGAACACACTACTGTATGAAGCATTTACAGAACGTGCTACCGAGTTTGCTAAACAGAACGCTGTCACAGGCATACTTGTAGGCTGCTGACGTCAGCCACAAGACAATAGGTGGCAATAGCCACGGCATGTGTTGCGGAGCGTCTAAAAGCATATTCAGTCGCAGACGCAGCTGGAAACACACACACACACAGAGACACACACACACACACGGAAGGGCCGGGAGTCGAACCTACGCCTATCTACATGAACTCACTACAGTATGAAGCATTTACAGAACGCGCTACCGAGTTTGCTAAACAGAGCGCTGTCACAGGCATACTTGTAGGCTGCTGACATCACCCGCAAGACAATAGTTGGCAATAGCCAAGGCATGTGTTGCGGAGCGTCTAAAAGCATAATCAGTCGCAGAGACAGCTGGAAACACACACACACACGGAAGGGACGGGGTACGAACCCACGACTATCTACATGAACACACTACTGTATGAAGCATTTACAGAACGCGCTACCGAGTTTGCTAAACAGAACGCTGTCACAGGCATACTTGTAGGCTGCTGACGTCAGCCACAAGACAATAGGTGGCAATAGCCACGGCATGTGTTGCGGAGCACCTAAAAGCATATTCAGTCGCAGACGCAGCTGGAAACACACACACACACAGAGACACACACACACACACACGGAAGGGCCGGGAGTCGAACCTACGCCTATCTACATGAACTCACTACAGTATGAAGCATTTACAGAACGCGCTACCGAGTTTGCTAAACAGAGCGCTGTCACAGGCATACTTGTAGGCTGCTGACATCACCCGCAAGACAATAGTTGGCAATAGCCAAGGCATGTGTTGCGGAGCGTCTAAAAGCATAATCAGTCGCAGAGACAGCTGGAAACACACACACACACGGAAGGGACGGGGTACGAACCCACGACTATCTACATGAACACACTACTGTATGAAGCATTTACAGAACGCTACCGAGTTTGCTAAACAGAACGCTGTCACAGGCATACTTGTAGGCTGCTGACGTCAGCCGCAAGACAATAGGTGGCAATAGCCAAGGCATGTGTTGCGGAGCCGCCTAAAAGCATATTCAGTCGCAGACGCAGCTGGAAACACACACACACACACACACACACACACACACACACACACACACGGAAAGGACGGGGGACGAACCTACGCCTATCTACATGAACACACTACAGTATGAAGCATTTACAGAACGCGCTACCGAGTTTACTGAGCAGAGCGCTGTCAGGAGGCATACTCCCACGTGAGTGGTATCATTTGCAAAGGCAATGCGCCCGCCGGGTGTTCGGACAGAGTGCGCAGTCACGCAGTCTGTTACCATCCCAAGGTCGCCATACACTAACACGTTAGTGCTGCAGTCCAGAATAACAAGTAACTACTGATCAGTACATCACTGCATACTGGGCATGCTCAGACACTTAGACTCGGCACAGGGCAGACATGCATACACATGTTGCGACGGCATGGGTGGCGTAATGTGGACCGCCGTGTGTGTCCAGCCACACAACAGAAACCTGGCCATGCCACAGACGTGGCCGTTGCGTAGGGGATAGAGGCATGCACCCGGGGTATTACTGCAGACGGCTGCGGTGTGCACTGTGCTGTGTGTCTATCTACACAGCTGCCTACTGGGCATGCTCAGACACTTAGAGTCGGCACAGATCAGACATGCATACACATGGTGCGACGGCATGGGTGGCGGAATGCGGACCATCCTGTGTTTCCGCCACACAACAGTAACCCGGTCATGCCACAGACGTTGTTGTTGCTGCGGGAATATGTAGGTGCAATTAACCATGTGTAGGACTGGCCTACAGTTTGTTGCATGCTACAGACAACCCTCACAAACACAGGATACCTTCACAGATGTCCTGAGGACACTGGTGAGTGGGCATGCTCTCACAACAGCACCGTTTGGGTGACATGAACCACCCATACATAGCCTGGGAACATTACCCATGGCACAACACAGTACGCCAGCAGTCCCAGGTGTTCACACACCTGGCCACTGTTAAACAGCCATGCACCATACATACCAGGGGATGTCTGACAGTTCTGCCCATCACGCATGGTGAGGATATGCCCCACACAGGATGTACAGCCCTCAATGGTGATGCAAGACCGTATAGTGGATCCACTGGTCATCCACTCACTGTAACCAACACCAGCATGGGGGACCTCAGTGATGACCTCTCCACAGGAAACCACACACATCATATGACCGGTGTGGTACCCTACATGTCCTCCATGCCAATGTTGAACAGAGGCCAGACCGGAAAACGCGCGCCGAATGCCTTCCACGACCACCCACATGCATGTCTGCGACAGGCAAACATGATGACATCAGGCCCTTGTCCACCACAGGTAGGCACATGGTGTGGTGGACCGCAGCCACTGACTACCTGTACATCAACAGTTGGAGCTACTACATGGCAGGGCAATGACAGTACCAGGAAACCATCACCCATTCATACCGGCCACCATACGGCCCCACATACCAACATCAAGGTCGGCGCGTGGGTGTGGTACTGCAGAGGGCACTTGAGACAACCACAGGGCCTTCGCTAACTGTGGTAAGGACATGGTTGCGGGCACACAGACCTGCATGGAAATGGTCCAGAATGGTACAACAGTCACTGCACCCACAGACATTGTCTGCATACCACAGGACATGTTCCATGCATACATCCCCAACAGGGAACATATCCATCCCACCAGAGTGTATCCTCCCAAACATGTCATATGGCCTGGGGTGATCCCATATCTCTATGGCGTTTGACACGTCAGCAATGGGCACCGATGGTTTCCCTGGCTGTGTGCTACCCATCCTCTTTAAGGCCCTCGGCCCACACATGCGGCCACTGTGTCATGTTAGCCTTACTATGGGCTATGTCCCCAATGGATGCCATATGGCATCTGTGGTCCCACTATGCCAGGGTAGTGCTCCTATGGACTGTCAACAGCCACACCCTATACGCTTGACAAGTGTTGTCTGCAAAGCTGTGTGGAGGTCCATACAGGTGGTCATGGTTACAGATAGCGGTGTACAGCCAATACCGGAACATACCCACAACTACATAGTCAAGGGCGGATCCTGCCTCCCGAACCTGCTCGTCCAGTCTGGAGTGTTCACCAAGGCCATTGATGGGGATGTGTGGGTTGCACACAGTACCATGACCTGGTGGGAGCGTTCAGAGCACACTACACATGGGACCCATGTAAAGGCTCGCCAGCATACATGTGGGGACATATGTCACCCGATGCTTCTCACACAGGTTGGAGGTCACACCACACAGGGTTGGTGCTGAAGGTGCTTTGTCACACTCATATCTGGACCCAGTGGAGGCCCACAGGGCTCACTCCTGTGCACCCTGCCATATGGCATCCGACCTTCCAATGTGCATGCAATCATAGGGGATTGTAGCAGACAAGGTATGCAGATGACTACGCACCTGCCGACATACCCAGCACCCCATGTTACACGTACATCCACCTAGGGCGTCATAGACATGGCTGACTGGTGCCAGAGCCATGGCCTGCTACCAGATGCCAGAGAAGGTGCAGCCCTACCCAGTGTGAAGAACATGTTCGTCCCAATGTCACATGTAGGTGGTACGCCATTAAAGGTGGTGGACATGTTCAGGGTGATGGCTACCACACCTGTTGGCAACCTCTGTCAACACACACAATGGCAATGTGGGTGTGAAGACATTCCATTGTGGCCTCCTGGTCTGGATGGAATGGCAACCACATCAGGGTGTTCATTGTACCCTGTACACATCACACAGCAGTGCAATGACTGTGTACAATGGCACATGTGGCCTGTAGCTAACCTGACGCCTGCAGCACTCGGAAGGACCGCAAACATTCCACAAGACGGGGATGACGGTGCTAGGACATGTGTCACATGGTGCACGGCCAAGGGGACACTGGCTGTGGATCTGCACAGCACAGCTGATCCGTGGTGATCTGTGCCCGACATACACGGCCATGTCTGACCTGGGTGACATGGGCACATTCCACCTCCCAGGCCCCATGCGAACACGGGCACAGAAGCGACTGTCAGACACCTCAACCCAAAGATGAGTGGGACGTGCTGGGGGAACAGGGTAACGGCCAGACACACAGTACGACACGGGGAGGAGTGCCAGGCCATGTGAAGGAAAGGCCCTGACTGCCTTTGTCCAGGACTGCTACTGACGTGTGGATGTGTGACTATAGTTATGCGCCAGTCAACCTCTGTGTGTCACTGCTAGACCAGGGACTGGGGACTGATGGATATGGCATCCCCATCCTGAGGGGTGTTAGATGCCACACACAGTCATGCTAGGTCCACACATGTCGTAGGGCACATATCCTGTTACGTTCATGTGTGCCTATGTACCTATGTAGGGGTCCATGCCGGATGTGGGTAACTGTGCTATGCTGATTTTGCCAGACATGCCTGTGGGTACCCCACGACTACACGTGGGGAACTAATTACAGTGCTCCCAGTAGGCACGTGCAGTACACCATCAGTATCAAACGGGTTAACTGCACCGACATGGTGCTACACATGTAACCACCACACATACTGTGTACACATATCAATGAATGCTGCACCTGTCCTGCATGGTATGTCTGCTGCATGATGTCCGTGCACAACACACATCACATACACACCTGTCACCAGCCATACACACACACCACAACATACACAGCACGTACCATGCGGACACAGGTATCACGTACACCTCTCACTATCGTGTCCACCCTGTGCATCATAATATGTTAGCTTAACCGTGCATTGCTGGTGTGGCTCACAGTTATGCGGCAGAGACTTAATCATATGCACAGGGTGATATGTGTGCCACAGGCATGGGCTGTACCAATGGATGACATCATGTGTGTGTGTAAGGGCCAGTGCATTGAGTGGGCATGACTATGTAGAATGCATGTGGGTGTGGTGGAGCCCTACAGTTGTGTCTGCTGTGTGTGGGTGTGTGTACACAGTTCAGTCATCTGTGATGCCTACACGGGGTATGCTTGGCAGCCCCTGACTGTACAGTGCAGGTGTTACGGCTCACTGTGTCTGCCGGCGGCGAAGTGACCCGCGCCTGCCTGGGGTCGCATGGGCACGACCGGGTGGAGGTACAGACTGTCCACTCTCCGATGTCACATGTCCGCTGGAAACATGCCCACGACGGGGCCAGGGCCACGTCCACGTGGCCTGCTCTGTCCTGGTGTGGATGGTGTAGTAGCAGCTGCAGTGCTACTGCTACCATCACTGTCTGTGTGGGCATGGGAGGTGGCACGCACACGCTGACCTGCAGCAGGTGGTGTTGCTGGCACACCCCCACGTGCCCTATGCCTCACCCCTACCTGGTGTTCCTGCACGGACTGCGCATGCTCAAGGATGGCCAAGCCTCGGTCGAGGAGACCAGCCATGTCGCCCAATCTCCTATCCAGAACATCGGCAAGATGCTGTTGTGCATTCGCCAATGCCTGGATGCTGTCATTTAGGGTACGGATTGCGGACCTCTGCAGCCTCTGCCCCTCCTGGTTCTGCCGTTCGGCACGTGCCTGCGCCGCCATTACAGTCTGGAACATGCGTCTGGTTATACCAGCTGCTGCACCCTGTACGGCAGGTGTATGTCTAGCGGTGCTCCCCCTACGGGCAGCACCTGCCACATGCCTGCGTGGCACTGCACCAGTCCTTACACTGGCAACATCGTGTGTACCCACACCTTCTGCAGCCACCACACATTCCTGCTCGGGGACAACAGACGCTGACTGACCATCATCTATGGGCATCGGTGTCGGGGTATGTGTCGGCATCTGAACCGTGTGCAGGGATGAAAGGGACATATGTGTAATGTTCTCCACTGGCACAGTCTCTGCCTGTGACGACCCTGCCTGTGCCTCATGCACATGGTCATCACCACTAGTATCTGTGGGGACACTAGCATCAGATTGACCGCAGGAGGGGAACGCACCTACAGCACCTGTCAATACAAAGACATACCATCGGTTACAATACAGACACACACACACACACACACACACACACACACACACACACACACACACACACACACACACACACACACACACACACACACACACACACACACACACACACACACACACACACACACACACACACACAGCATGCATGTGATAATGCAGGTGGCATGCAGCATTCACACAACACAGACCAGTGAATGCAGACCAGACATTCATAGTGGCAGTATGTACACTGCCCTGGTGGGGACAGTACAACAGGCAGGTGTCATTTAGTAGGCATGCAGTACACACATTCATGGTAGTTTGCATGCATCAGCGTGATACACCGTGTGGCCGCGGGCAGGTTGAGAGTACACATGGCTGCCAACACTATGTAATGTACACCGCAAACATGTGCGGTATCATGTGGACATGTGAGGATGGTGTCCCACCGCATGCACCACATCACGATGGCTGTCATGGTGCAGTGTTATGTGTACAGTGTACAGATACAATGTATGTGTAACAGTGATGTCTGTGCAGGTACGTTTGCTGTGAGCTGTGTGCGTAGCTGTACAGTGTGTGGTGCAGGCTCTGTGCCACTGCACAGTAGCAGGACACAGCTATGTGTCTGTGCGATGCGTGACCTGGACGCATTACATTGCCATGTCTGTAAGTCAGTTCAGCTGCTCAGCAGCACATATATGGTGGACATTGGAGGCACCTGTAGTAGCTGGGAGAGGGATTTCATGTCACTGGTGTACTACAGCAGATGTCCAGGGGGTCCACTACATTGATGAACCCACTATGTGTGTACAGGGTGCAATGGTGAGTACCCACTGTGGATGTGCTGTGTGGCAACATGCCTGTAGGTATCCACCATGGCCTTGTCTGTCTGACTCATTGACAATTGTGTGTGGTAGACATTGTGCACACGGCCCTGTGGTGGCCCATGTGACATACACCCATACTAGTGTGACGTGTCACATTCTCACGGATATGCTGACAGTGTGTATGTCTGCTATGTTGTGCATAGGTCATATCATGGTGTGACAATGCTGCAGACAGACATACATCGCATGGGACATGGCATGCGCCATGTCACAACGTGTGCACCGATGCAGGGGCATGGGTCACATTGGTAACACCTGTGCTCTGGCCAGATCACAGCTCACTCTGTGGTACTGTGTCCATACTGCACTGGCATTCCAATGCATACTACACATGCAGCCATTGTGTAACACCTACACCATTGTATGCATAGCTGAATGCACGTAACACACCAATTGGTTGTGTGGTGTCATACCACTCTACGGTAATGGGTGTATCTACTGTACATGGGTGGTGTGTATGTCGGGTGGTGCGAGCTGTATACCGTGACGGGGCACACACAGGTGAGCATGTCATGCCTAGACACATGGGGAATATCAATACAGCAGAACATGCGTTTGACTGGCAACAGACTTACCTGCAACAGACCCTTGTCCTTGCGACATGCCAGACGTACCTGTAAAGGCATTACACAAAGGTATACACATTAGCCATTACTATCTCCACGGTCAGCACTGTGCATGACACATCATGCATGTGTGTGGTTGCATGTGCTATGCACATGTCTGCTAACACAACATAGCATACAATGGTTTACATCTTGTGTGGCCATATACCTGGCATGTATTGCTATATCATGTGTTGTACTATGACACCCACACCCACGTCGCCTATCATACATACATGCAACACTGACTTACCATGCGGCTCCAGGCTCATAGCTTGGGTGACACCCACCTCCACGATGGACGCAAGTGGTTGTGCATGTTGTTCCGTGGGTGTCCCCAGACTGACCAGGAGCTCCTCCGTAGCTGTGAGTGGGGCTGTGTTGGTGGCCCACCACCTGTCCCACATTGTTGCCTGGCGATTGCAGCGCACGCTGTCTTGCATGCCGGATCAGGTCTGTGCAGTGCCTGCGGATTTGTTGGTATGTGCGGTTGGTTCCGCCCACGCTGTTCACCCTCCTGCACAACTCCTCCCACATCTCCTGCCGTTCTTGTGCCTGCTGTGGGACATGGCTGAACAGGGCATTGTAGTTACTCTGGAGGTATGGTATGATGACCCCCTCCTCCTGACGGCTAAATGGTGGTAGCCGAACGTGGCATTATCTGGAAGACATAATGATGGTGGCAGGTCACATTCACACTGCTGTGCTGGCATACTGTTGGAAATACATTGCTATGACATGTACGACATCTGCACAGTGATCTGTGAAGGGCATCGTGGGGTGACACAGCCGATGTTGTGGCTTCACACCATTGAGCACTGGGTGTCACATCATATCTGTGTGCCACCCCATCACACTGTGCACGCACCATGTAGATGTTAGCCTGCCATGGACATGTGTACCTGGCTGCCCCTATGTCCGTATCAGTTGGCATATGTCCCCATGTGACGACCGTGCTACTGTTCATCTCTACGCTGTGTATATGTCAGTACACATCACGCCTGTGTCCATTGTGAACGACAGCAGCGGCACTGTACACATACACATGGACACCTGCACATGCATGTGTTGTGCCATGTACTTCCACACAGCACTGTACCGGTGCTGGACAACTTGCCCCAGCTCACCTGTGTTACGTATGTGATAGACATGGAGCAATGTGTAACCATGACACATTAGCAGGAAAGGCCATGCATAGCATGTACACGCACACATTGTGCAGAGCATCACACAGCACCTGTAACATGACAGGGTGCATCGCCACCACATTACTACTGTGTATGGTTGATAGTGAGAGTGCCTTTTGTCCATTGCACCATGTGGGACTGCGATAGCTCATGCTGCCTTGCTGGTCATCTCTGCATGATATGGCAGGGTATGCATCATACATGGCAATGGGTGTGACCCACCCAGGGGCTGCCGGTATTGGCAGGGTGGCTGTCCATTGCTTTGGTCATAGCTGTGTGAATCTGGACATTCAATATGTTTATCACCATGGTGTGGACACTGGCCTCCAGCGGGTATGCTGTACGCTGCTTGTTGAGGGTGTGTGTGGTGCATGCAGGTATCACACATCCATGCGTACACTGTAGCCCTGGCAGGTGCTATGTGCTGGGATGTTGATCGACACAGTGCTGTATGTGTACACACACCACTATCCCATGCACATGGATATCCGCCTGAACTGATGTGGGTGACACATATGTGTGCATACATTGCCCGCTGCCACCCACATGTCTGCTGCTGCACTACACACCGCCATCCCTCCCTGTGTGAATGTGGTGTTGGCCTCAGCAGAGGTATCCATGTATGGGGACATGGATGTTCACATAGCAGGCCCACTGATGGTATCGTCGATCTGACCATACACATGTGATGCACCCTCACACATACAACCCATTCATATTGTTGTTCACAATGGTGACACGGCTATATTGCTATGCCGGAGCCATTCACAGACATACATACACAGAGGCATGCACGCCCATCTGTGTCATTGACGGACTATTGGTGTGGTTTGGCACCTAACGTGTTTGACTGCAGGTGGCGCAGACCTACTGTGCACATGTCTACATGGTAGGCCTGTTCTACGGTAGGCATCTGTGATGTGCTGTGCACATCTCATACCTGCACATTTGGTTGTTGTCCATCGGTCCACAGGCCAGTGGTGGGACATACAGAGATGTTGCTGAACATATGTACATGCGACACTGTACAACTGTGACGCTAGCCTCTCAGATGCTCATGTGTCATGGACGTGAACACCGTACACACACATGTGGTTGTGGGCCGTCCATACCCATCTCCACCTGTGGGTTGCTATCATCCCACACACTCCTTGTACTGTCTGTTCAGGCTATGCAGCTATGTGGGGCTTGTGTGCATACAATACAATACTATGTGCCTTTGCACCCATCACGGACATTGTCACACAGGTACACCGGCAGCCATACACATCGCAGATTGTTGTCAGCATGTCACATGTGGTACACACCTAACACATCTCCTGCAGGACATGGTAAACTGTGTGGGCATGTCCAGTAGTGACATACCACAGCTACCCCTACATGACGGCTATGCAGGACATGTCTGTGTACATCTACTGTGACATATACACCAGCAATGCCCCCTACCTACATCACATGGTACTACCTGTGGAGTATGTGTGTCTGCATCCATGCTATGGCCATAGATGACATTTGTACATCTATATGTGCAACATACCTCGGTGGGGGTTGTCATGAGCACACGTTCCATGTGTCAATGCATTGTTTGTGTCTGTTGGGCAGTCATTGTTGTGCATGGTTTACATGGCTGACATAGTGTACTGTGTCTGATTCCAGGTACTTCATTGGGCTACCAGCATTGTACATTTCTACAGCACATTCCAGCCATCATGTAGCCAGCTTAGATGACAGTGGGAGGTGTTCCGCCATGTGCACATGTGTCACACAGTACAAGGGTGACTGACACACATTGTCGGACTGGGTTCTGACTGCTGTGGATGTGTGTACCGGTGTTGACAACCATGACTGCACCAGATGGTGTCTCCTGGATGTGTGACATTCACAACAAACACCCACATTCACATAGCAGCACATCGTCCACGACAATTTACATTCCTGCCTGAACACTGTGTACGGTATGTTTGTATGACCACTGCATATATCACTGGTGGCCACCAGCATGGCTGCCTACAGCAGCAGTGTGTATCCTGTGCAAACATGGGTTACACCAGTCACAACACACCTGTGCCAGCTGGCCCTGTAGTGGGTGACAGTGCAGTTACATTCATCATGTAACAGTATACACCGTGCACCAGTATGTTGCGGACATGTGAACGGCTGTGCTACTCAACATATGCACACATGACGCATCACCTGGTACACCGTGTCTGCCTTGCCACCTGCTATTGTGACCACCCTGTGATGACATTGTACAGCCCACATGGACGTGGACATGTGATGGCTCAATGGTGAATTAACCGTCCAGGTGTGTGTCTAGCCAGGTGTCCAGTAGCCACTGGTCTGCATGCAGGGATAGTCTACATTGGCCTACTCTGTCACTGGGACTGTTGACTATGGTCATACTGTTGTTATGCAGGCATGTGCTGTCTGTCCAGTCTGATAGTCGTGTTGAACCACACTACCGTGGCACACATGACGTGTGGACATCTGGCTAAGGTGTGCAGCCCACATGTACATCTTCTCATGCTATGCTGCCTGTGCAGCGGTGTCACATGTCTGTCTCTGGCAGGGCTGTCACAGGTAGGCACAGCATGCAGTGATGTGTGACAATGCTTACACCCTCCACTGTGCTGTACAGTAGCACTGCACACACAGTACAGCACACATGTCACTTATCTACAGTGCCTGGGACCTGCCTCCATGCCCTACACGCCACACCTGCCAGTCCAGATTGTACACAGATCATACCTCCCAGTCACATACCTGGACTGCAACACACACAGGTGGGTGGTTCCCACACCGCACCGTGATTTACACACATACTGTATTTTCCCATGACACATTGCATCATAGGCGGTCCATGTTCAGATACCCATGTTTGTGGCCACTACGCACATTGTGACACGCGACAGTGCAGACACTGTACACCACAGGTTACATGCCAGTCAGGGTGGCATGCTGTACATTGCACCTGGGACAGTTGCTACTGCTATGTATTGCCAGCAACACGACCTTCCCTAGTATGGACTCCCACGTACCCACACATGCTTGGCCATGCAGTACACATAGCTGGGTGACACATTACACGACACATACCATACCTACACTACCCTCAGCATGCACCAAACCTACATGTGTCTGTATGCTAGGCCTACACACCTCCCCTCTGTTTGCTGAACATCCATGCTTACCATCCCTGCTAGCCACACCCTAAGCACACAACCATAGCAGCATGCATGGTACATACACACTACAGCCGGTATTACTGACATCCACTGACAGAGGTTGTTGAGGGCATGGCACCACGTCCAATGGACAGTCTATGTGCCTATGCCAACAGTGATCACAGTGCACTTCTGCTACATGTACACACTGGTAGGGACCATGCTATTCCACACTGAGACATGGTGGTGCTGGCATTTTCACAGACGCCACAGTGGTATTCCTGTTCCATGCACACGTGCTATATGGGCACATGTGCAGGCTGTTGCACGGTAGTTTTGTTCACCTGTGTGTTGTGTGTCACTTGACAGTCATGGTGTGTCCTGCTGGTGCATGACATACTCCACAGCTAGCTACCTACACATGACTGCCAGACATTGCAGTGTGGGCCCTCATGCAGTGTGGTGGTATGTCTCTGCTGTTTGACTACATCCACATTCAATGCAGCATACCACGGTCATGCAGGCATTGACGACACAGATGTTGCTGGCATCCTGCCTGCCAATGGGGTACCTACCAACAATACACACTCTCACTCACTACAGGGTTCCAATCCTTGGCTGGACATTGTATTAACCCTGTGGACACATACATAGTACTGGCATGCACATGTTATGTCTGGGAACACAGTCCCAATGTCACCTCCAACCACCGTAGTTGTTGTATCCCGCCAACCTGGCTGTTACATGTCTCTGCAGCAGCACACATCAGTGACTGCTAGCCCATTCATGTACGTTGTGCACCATGACCACCACACTACCACATCTATCACACTACACATGGATGGTACTGCATTGCACGTATGGGGCTGCATCTCTACACCCATGACTGGGCCATTCAGTATGGCACTGGGCCACATCTTGACATACATGCTTCACACACTCATTGACTACCTGCATGCCTTTCCTGGCACCCTTGTTGGGCTTCTGTGCGCCACGGAACACCACATCCCATGCTGGCCACCTGTCATATTATTGCATGGGTGGTTGGGGTGGTACAGAGGGTATCACATCAGACATGATCTGCTCTTTGCCCTTCAGCACCATTCCACTCTATGCTATTGACAGTGTACACATCCAGCATCACATCGCACCCTATGTATCGGCATGTTACGCCATGTGCCTTCTGTACAGTTCACACAGTGGTGCAGGCATGTCATGCTAACTACAACATGTCAGGGACGTGTGGCATTGCACGCTCCTCAGACATGTGGCCCCTCATGCTCAGTATTTGCATACGTACACTACCTACTGTCACACAGTACTGTACATGCCTACATATACCACTTCTACATACCTGGCAGCATTCTAGCTCATCCTACTCATGTTGCTGACACCCATACAGGTGTCAGTGTGGCAGATATATCATGTAGATATCATTGCATCAGTTACATCACACATAGTGCATACACATCACCTTTGCATACTGACAGTCATGCGTGTGTATCACATGGATACTGTCCCTATACAGGCATATCACGTTGTACATGGTTGATGTACACACACATGGCCCACATGGTGCTGTGGTTGCCATATTACACCATAGTGTGGGTACACATGTGCAGGACTACACATTTCTGGACCGTATGTGTAGCTGATACCTTGGGTGCCCTTGTACCTGTGCCATACACACATGTACACGCAGGCCATGTTACAATAACACATGTGTGGTGTACCTTACACAATGGATACAACGTTACATGTGTCAGTATAGTCATGCTGTGCTCTCTACCCAGCTCAGACAGTTTACATATGCAAATGACAGTCATGTAACACATCTGTGCTCACCTAGATGCCACTAACACAGGGGTGTAATGTACTCTGCCATGGCCCATGTTCTCCACAGTACTGATGCATGTAGTACTCCTACATGGCGTTTGCTGTGGGCAGGGGGGGAGGAGCAGTCCTGCATGTGTGCACACATGCCACATTGCTCAGCCCGGGCGTCTGTGTGACATCCACAGACTGGACACACACCATGCTGTGGGACATAGGTCCTGTGCACATCCCACAGGGGCACACTGTGTCACTAGTCGTGTCATAGCTGCCTTGCTGGTAGGGTGACACAGACCCATGGTACCACCACAGCGGACGTACTGTATAGACATGACAGTTGACATCCAGTTCTGCCGCTCAGTGGACACTACCATGGGGGGGGGTATCAGTACTGTGTACATTGCACATGTGTTTACACACGGCACTGCTGGACATCATTGTGGCACACATTGCACCTGCTATGGAACGTTTGGACATGGTCACTTGCTGGTACCTCCATTTCGGGTACCTATTCTGCTACTACATTGTCCCATATGTGCAGGCCATACATATCTTGTGTATGTATATAACATTAGCCCATCGTTCCATCATGCATGCTATGCCTGTGATACTGTCTATGATCTCTGAACATATCCATCATGCCAGCTTTGCATTACACATACTTGACATAGTCGCCCGTACTGCGTGGGATAGGTGCACGTCATGCGCACATTCCGTATGACATCGACGGTATATGCCCATGCACATGTGTGCTGTGACACTATACATAAATGTCCTATCCCCTGCTGTGGCACTTCAGTGTTGGATATCCACTGCCAGCATCGGGCGGGTGGTGGCATTGTTCTGTGTTTGCAACCCCTATGGCAGACCTGGGGTAGGGTTATCACCTGTGCCACTTTGCAAGGGACAGTCCCTCCTTGGGCAGTTGTGTCCTGACAAACTTTATCACTAATGGCAAATGTCCTGAGATTGTGGGACATCACTATATCCCATTCTTATGTAAGAGTTGCATAACATACTTATTTATGTATGTACATTCCTAACTGTTACAAGACACACAATAAGCAACTGAACTGCTACAAGAATACACCTTTCTTTATGCAAAAGAGTAGAGTTCTAACCTTTGTACTGACCATGGGTATGTGTCCACCTGTAACATCTGAAGTGTGTCCCGACGGTTTCCCACTTTGGCCTTTTGAAAGGGTGGCAAGCCGCCCTGGGGTTATCCCGGTGTTTACATGTTGTCCCACTGCTGTGCACACGTTGTCCACAGTTGTTGGTATGCTGCGCTTTAGCATTACATATCCAACCTTCGCCTCTCTGCCTGATGGACAGGTATCTTTACCTACACACACCGCTCACATACTGTACAGATTCGTCATACGTATCGCGTTACACACCAGTACAATTCGTGGGTTCGACATACCTTTCCGGCCTTTTGTTCTATGCTCGACTCAATTCCCTTGATTCTGTTTCTCGAAGTTCGTATGGGTTCGGTATGAACATACGGTTTGGATATCCAGGGAGTCTTCCTTATATTCGTCGTCGCCTGATCCATGTGGGTTAATCAGGCCAATAGCTGTTCCTCGGTGTGTACTTATGCGCATATCAGCGGTGATCCCCTTCCTTTCGCTCAGACGCAGCGTCGGCACTAGGCCATGGTTCTTTCCTCGTGTGGCCGTTGGTTATTTGCAATACCTTAGTGAGGATGGTATGTATTGTATCATGTTTGTGTGACTGCATCCGCTATGTGTGGTGTCGGGTACATTTCACTGTGGTGTTAGCCGTGGATTGTGTGTGTTGGTTATGGTATTGTGTTCGACATGTGGGTCCCCGTGTCCTGGCGGCGTCTGTCGATGGCGTTGTGCATTCAAATGTGTTACATGGCTGTTATTTTCCTGTACATAGCGAATGCATGGATGCATCAGCCGCTGCTAGTGTTCCCCATGAGCTTGTTGTGGGTATGCCGCTGTCATTCACTGCCTGTATGTGTTTGCTACGGTTTTAGCTGTTATCCCTTTGATATGTGCAATGGGGTATATCTGCGGATGTGGGTGACGGGGGTGTGAGTCTTGCATTTACACATACCAGATATGCTTGTGTGTGTGCTCCATCCCTGCTTGGGGAGCTGCGGGTTACCTGTCTGTTGTTCCGGGAATGTTTGTTTTGTTGATGTCGTCTGCTGTCGGTATCGCCTGCATGTGTGCTTCCTGCACGTATTCCGCCTTCACATCGGTTATATATCTGCGCATGTCCGTCCGTGCCTACCATCCATTGGCACTTTGTCGCTGATAGTTACGGTGATTGTGGTCCTATACTTGGGGCGGACTGTATGCTACCGGTAGCCTCCTATTCGTGTGCCGCTTGCTTACGTCACGGTCGTGGAACACACCGCGGTATTTACCGGACCGTAAGTGTTCACGATCGGTGCCGGGATGGCACATTCGTATTTTCGCCATACATGCCTGATGCTGTGTAACGTTGCCAACAGACCGTGTGGAGTCTACGTTATGGCCGCCATACCTACGGTCGTGGTTTGTACATGCGTCCTTTGCATCTCCGGTTTGCTATGGCCCTGTGGTACACTTTGGGACATTTGCGCTTTGCATCATTTTACGTCGCCACGTGCATAGCCACTGAGGAGATGCCAGTACTACTTTGTGGGTACTGCTGTACATACGCCTATGGTTCCTGTACTGTATGCCTACGCCTGTTATTACACTCCGCCTGTGACATGTCACCTTCATACACAGTTTACACTGGCACACACATTACACACACACAGCGGAACACACGACAACCTCACCTCACACATACACATATTGCCGCCATGGCTGTCAACCTTCTATTTCCGGAGTGGGGAACACACACAGTAGTAATGTGAAACACATGGGCATAATGTGGAACACATAGTAATGGCATAGTGACAACTTCAGCTAAGTAGGTCATAGGTTGATTATGATATGCTGATTTACTTACAGTGAAGAACCTTTACTGACTTACTATGAGTACATTCTATTTACCAGGATGTCATTTATATACATTCCTAACAATGGATGTTTGAGAGACATTTTCAATGTGGAACTTGTAGGTACTGCGAGGAACATGAACTGTTTTACACCCGAATGAGGTACGTTCCTCATAATGTCGTACACTTCACTGGTATGCTTTCCGCCGCACCGACGGTTGAACACAATACCTCGTTGGCGCGCCGGTGGCGGCGTGTATCTCCGCACTCATGTCCTATGGATATGACACGCACATATGTAGGGTTGCCACCTTTTCAAATGGCCAATGTGGGAAATTTTAGTAGAAACGTCTGATTTTGCATGCCAACACACACCCACGGCCAGTACAAAGGACAGCGATTCACTTTTTGACGGAATACGACGATGTAGCATTACAGTTGCTTATTCTGTTTATTATCATATTTAGATGTTTCTTCTACAATATAACTGTTTTGTGCAACTAATAAAGTAATTATGGGAAATGGTTTTGTCCTACAATCTCAGGACATTTGCCATTTTGTCAATGTTTTTGCAGGACACAACTGCCCAAAGGTGGACTGTCCCTCACAACGTGGACAGGTGGTGACCCTACACATATCCCGTTACTGTACCGTGGACTGGTGACCATCCCGACACGCGGATATGTATTGATGCAGGTTAACATTTCCATGGCTGGCGTTACCTGCCCTGCCCACCCTCCAGGATAATCGGGTTGTCGGTCACTATGTTTAATATGTGGTGATTTCGCGTCTTACTTATCTGTGAACTTGCATCCCTGGGTTCCATATTACCCTGTTGTACTTTCTATCTGTGTATGCGCATATATTTCTACATGTGTACTGATATGTATTTCCGTATCTGTGTATGCACATGCGCATGTGTGGTCGACTTGCGGCGATAGTGGCAGCATATGGCTACGCCGTGTGCTGTTGAACCGGGCGCGTTGACGTGTTGGCGTTCCATGCTCTGCTGGCTATTGGGTGTGCAGTGTTTGGCCGGTGCCTTTGTTGGAGTCACACATACGTCCGCACATACGGTACACATTACGGGCGGACATGTTTGTGTGGCATCCATTTTACTGTGTGTGCAGATCAGGAGGTGTCAGTCCATGGGGCCTACACTGTCAGAGTATGTGCTATGCGTTCCCTCTTTGCCAGGGCGTAGGCATATTGGGTACGCCTCTGTCTACCTACTGGGGCTGGCTCAGGGTGTCCGTGGCGCCGCACGCCCTGTGCCTGTGCTTGCCCTGGCAGTTGTGGCGGACTTGGTGGCCCTCCGGCATTATGTCCCTGCAGCAGCTGTTTCCGCAGAATCATATTGTGTAGCATACAACATACTATGAATATGTGGGCACTTGTGCCTGGAGAGTACTGCAAGGCTCCACCGGATGTATCCAAGCACCGGAACCGTGATTTCAACATCCCGAACACACGCTCTATGATTATTCTCGTTTGTCGTGTGCCTCATTATGGCGTTCTTGCATGTGTGTGTGTGCATTTCTGATGGGTGTCATCAACCACGGCTCCAGTGCGTAGCCAGCATCCCCACAAGGTGACCTTGTGTGATGTCCCCACTGGCGAATACATGGTACAGCTGTGAGGCGTGCGAGATATGGGAGTCGTGGTAGCTTCCAGGGCTGCCGCTACACAAATCCATGATAATGCCTTGCGCATTGCACACGACCTGGCAATTGATGGAGGGTATCCCTTGCGGTTTATGTAGCGTCTACCCTGCTCCCCAGGTGGTGACTTGATTTCTACGTGCGTACAGTCTATCGCACCCAGGACCTCCCGGTATTGTGCCACACGGTGGAAGCGGCGCATATTGCTAGCCAACTCCTCCTGAGATGTGGGGAACTTTATGTGCTCATGGGCATGTGGTAACATGGCATCCAGGAACTGGTGTAGTACCCTGGATGCTGATGCCTGTGAGATGCCCATTATGTCCCCTGTGGGCCTTTGAAAGGTACCTGTAGCCAGTATTCGCAAGCTCACACATACCTTTGTGTCCACTGGGATGGGCTCCCCTCTGTTGTCTCTTGTTCTCAGGTGCGGCCGGCACAGCTCCACTATTTGCTGTAACGTGTCCCTGTCCACCCTGTAGCGCTCTACTATCTCCAGGTCTCGCAGACCCTGGTAGGTCACCCTTGGTCTGAACACTCTCCTTCTCCTGTGAGGCCTACGGTTGTTGTCGGCACCACCCTCCGCAACTCCGTCTGTCTCTGCCACATACCTATGCATCACGGCCACGGCGGCACCCAGCATATACATGTTAAAAGTTCCGCGTCTGTTTACACCCTACGGTGCGGCGTTTGGGAAGTCGCGCTGTGTGTTGTGCGATTCACATTTATTACTGTTGTGCTGTATACCCGGTGAGGTCATTGGGTGTGTCAGCGTCCCTATCCATGGATTATTTCCGTGGTTTTACGCTTGCAGCTGCAACGGTACTGCCTGTAGTGTTACATTACAGTTGCCTGCATTGCCTTCGCCTGGCATCTTACATTACTGCATCCTGCAGGCACATGGCATATGATGCATTTTATCTGCAGCCGCAGTTATGCTACCTCTGTACTTGGCTGTGCTATTTCGGTTCTTTGATCTTTGCATTTCTACTACATCCCCTATTATCTTTGCTCTCAAATGCCTCCCCTTTCCCGTTCTGCAGGAGTCTGCATGCAGACTTATCAGCTGACGGCGCTTTGCCCTTCCTGCATTGATTGGTGTTAATTGCTCGTTACGGATACATTTACACTGCTTCCGCATTTCCTCGTATTCTCCGCATTACCTTCCTATATCCCTGGTTGTTGACGGTGAGGCCGTCACATGACTGGTTTCGGGAACGTAGTCATCCTCGTGCACATGCATTTGTACGCGCATTCTGTACTGTCAGCGCATCTATTTCCTAACACGCCAGTCACGATGTTGTGATGTGCATTGTACAGCCCAGATTTGCTGTCCTCCAATATCCTTCCTCCTACGGTGGCACACCCCTGTGTGGTTGACATGTATCTGGTGTAGGCCACTCCTCGGTGTAGTACCGCTACGCCGTTTGCTCCATCCTTACGCTGGCTGTTTTGCGATTCACTATTATCTGCCTCATTTGCATGGAATTGACTACTAATACCTGGTTACGGCGCCAGACACCGCCTCCACTCCTTGACAACCATTGCGCTGGGGTTGCAGCTTTACATACATACTATGGTGTGTGGTGGCTGTGCAGCTGATTTGTGTTCTAATGCTCTTTCGGACATTATCATATTATTTCATTGCTTTACAACTTCTGTGCACACATCCCGGGGGTCTGCTGTTCTTTCTACGTACGTGCCATTTATGTCATTTTTTACATTTTGTGCATGTTTTCTTTGGACATTCTCGGTGCCTTTCCACATTGGCATATTGCACCTATATGATACCTGACTTTGACAGCCTTCCGTTACTCCTCCGGTATGTTTGGGTAAATGTAAACCGTTTTTTTTTGGTTTACATTGCCATGCCCTTACGCTACGCCACTTCGTGGATCGCTATTGCCCTCATTTGCATGGTGCAATACCGCACACAGTGTGTTTTGCATACCTACGCCGGGGGGCGGAGACGGTCCGGCGCACGCCGGTAGTGCACGTGGAATTCATTCATACCTGAATCGCTCAGCAGCCATATTTGGCGTTATAACGCCAACGCTATGCGGGCGCCTGGCGCAAGGTTCATGAATCCCGGGGAATGTTTTTAGATAAGGAGGACAATAACTTAGTAATAGCATCAGCACCTCCACCTCCCTTACCAGAATATGAAGCAAGTGAACAGGTTATTCCACCCCACGATATCCTGTCGTCACTGAAAATACAGACATTATAAAAGTAAAACCATTTATTAGAGATCCCATCAAGACCAGATCTCGAACAAGGGCAGGTAACTCAAATGAAGGCATCGAGTTATATCAAATGGTTAAGAATTCATGATCTATGAGTGAAGAAGAAATATGCCCACTTATAGTAGTACCTAATCCTTAGGCAGGTCAAGATAATCAGGACCCAACTATTCTGGTGTATAGACCTTGGACTCCGGAAGATATCCGGAAAGCCACTGAGGGAATTCCCCATCCAAAAGTTAATTTTAGAAAGTTCTTAGAAGATTTACAAGGAATGAGGCTGAGTTATAGCTTAAACGGAGAAGAAGTAGAAAAGGTAGTTAGACAAATTGTGGTGCCAGATTGGTACATGATTAGTGGCAACTGGAATCCCTGTGATGCTGCACAAAGACCTCTCCCACATAGCAGCGCAGAATTAGACAACAGAGTTAAAGGTCTTACAGACTGCATCTCTGAAAAATGGAAGCCTAGGGCAGACTGGACTTGCATTAATCAATGCATCCAACAAGAAGGTGAAACTATTGACCAGTATTATGCCAGACTATTAGAATGTTTTAATAACCACTGTGGAAAGCAGGTTCCTGAAGATCAAACACAAGATTCCCCATATGAACAGCAGTTAAAGAATGCATTTTTAAAGGGCAGTATTGTACCTATAAGCAGTTTTATTACAAAACACATGGTAGACCATCGTACAAGCAGGTTACATTCATTACTTGAATATGCTAGGCATGCTGAAAGGCATTTTAATAGCAAAAAGAAAAAGAAAGCTCAAGTATTTTCTGTAGAAGATGGAGCAGATGTTTATGTAGTACAGTCCGGGAAAAAGGGCAAGAAAAATGCACAGGGAAACAAACAATCTGATCAGCGATCAGTGGACTTTGAAGGGCGAAAGAAAAGGGGAGAATGTTTCAAATGCAGTAGAAAGGGACTTTTGGCAAGGGATTGCAAGAAAAAGAAGAAGGCAACCACGGAAGACAAGGAGGGTGAGGACTGACAATATGGTAGTCAGGAATCACTAGAAGGGGATAGCAGAGAAAGGACAAATGAGGATGTGATAGAGGGAGTAGAGGATGTGACAGAGGGGATAGAGGAAGTTCAAGAAGTTAGTGACAGTGAAGAAAATGAAATATTAGACCTAGCTTTATTGAGCTTGGAGCTCTATTTAGCAGACACGAAACCAGAAGTTACACTCTTGGTAGAAGGGAGGGAAGTCAAATTCTTGTGTGACTCAGGGGCATCACGAACCCTGATACATCCCTCCAAACTACCAAAAACACGGAGTCACCTGACTACATACTGGTAAAAGCAGCTAATGGACAGCTGTATCGGGAGCCCCTCTCCCGTAATATTGCAATAACTGATCCAGTTTCAGGATTGACTCAGAAAAGCAAAATTGTTGTTTCTGCTAAACCTCTTGGGCAGAGACCTCATGCAACTATTTAGTATAGCAGTAGTCCCAACCATGCAGGGCATGGAAGCACAGCGACAAATTGATACCTTTGCAGTGCAATCGAAGGGTGAAATGTTTTATTGGTACAGCCAGGAGTTGGTTACAACTGGTCCAGGGACTGTGAACGAAGAATTAATGAATGTAGCCATCAGCAAGTTCCCCTCCCTTGACATTGATAAGCAACACCTGTTGCACTGTACCCTGTATTATTGTAACACACCAGGACCTGATAAGGAATATGAGCAAGAATTGTTTAAAAATCATGCAAACAGATTGATATTACGTAACCTGTACTGGGACACAGAAGGGAACAGTGTAGCTAGCTGTTCATTGCCCCAGGAGTTCTTTGCACTTTATAAATCTAATTGATTACCACATGTTAGCTTAACAAAAAACAAAAATATAGAATGGGCAGACCTAGGAGAAAAAGTCACGAGATGGGAGAAACAGACAGAATTAGAACTGTCAGAACAGGGAATACAAATACAAAAGCTGAATTGGATAACTCAGACCCACCCAGCCGCGCACTTGCAGTCTAGCAAGGACAGCTGATTAGCACTCCTATTAAAGGAGGAAGAAAATGCCTTACAAAATATACCAGAGACTCTCTGGTCAACAGGAAAATTAGATGTAGGACTTATTCGTACAGCGGGACCAGTTACCATCACGCCAAAGTCAGCATTTAGACCACAAAAAAGACAGTATCCCTTAAGAAAAGATGCAGAAGCAGGGATAAAGCCTATTATAGCAGCCTTACTTAAAGGAGGGATACTAGTAGAATCTCCTGATTCACTATATAACACACCCTTATTTCCAGTTAAAAAGGCAAATAGAGAATGGCGTATGGTCCAAGGTTTACAAGCTGTAAATGATGCAGTAATACCAGGGGCACCTACGGTTCCAGACCCACACACCCTGTTGAATGATTTAAAACCTCAACAGAAGTAACAGTAGTATTTTTCTGTGGTAGACATCAGCAATGCGTTCTTTTCGATACCGATACACCCTGCTAGCCAGTATTGGTTTGCATTCACATTTCAGGGGAAAAGGTATACATATACGCGACTACCACAGGGGTATTGTGAAAGTCTAATGATATTCTCACAAGAAATGGCAAGCAATTTGGTGGGATTCACCCTACCAAAAGTCAGTCAGATTTTAATTTATGTTGATGACATCTTGCTGGCAGCCCCCACCCAGCAAGATTGTAGAGAAGATACCATAGTGCTATTACGATTTTTAGCCGCTGAAGGACATAAGGTAAATAAAAATAAACTGCAGCTTTGGAAAAAACAAGTGAAATACCTGGGATTTGTAATATCCAAGGAAGGTAGAACATTAGATGAGGACAGAAAAGTTGCAATTTTGCAAGCACCAAAACCCACTACCAAGAAGGAAATGATGTCCTTCCTGGGTACAACTAATTTTTGCCGGAGCTGGATTCCAAACTCTGCTTTGGAATCTGCGCCGCTAACTGACCTTATATATAAGAAGCCTATGGCAGCACAGGATTTGTTACAATGGACACCAGAGCCAGAGTCTGCTTTCTGTAAACTGAAACAGTTAATAGCGTCCTCATTAGTTCTGGGATTGCCAAACTACCATAAATGTTTTTTTCCAAACTGTAGATTGTAAGCAAGGTTATATGACATCAGTGTTAACACAACAGCATGGGGATAAGCAACGCCCCATTGCTTACTATTCATCACAACTAGACCCAGTGGCACGGTCCTTACCCCACTGTGTACAAGCAGTAGTTGCAGCTGCAATGGCAGTGCAGGCTTCAGCCTCAGTAGTTTTATTCCACCCTCTCACTTTGAGAGTACCTCATGCAGTTGCGATTATTTTACTGCAAGAGAAGGTAGCATATCTTTCCCCTGCTAGGCATCTTTCCTGTATGACCATATTGTTGAGTCAGCCTCATATGACAATTGAATGATGCATGACTTTGAACCCTTCTACCTTGCTCCCAACCCCTGCAGATGGCACACCACACCACTGCCTGCAGGTAATTGAGCAAAAGACACTACCTAGAAAAGATCTCACGGATGTCCCCTTGGATGATGCCGAGGTGACATACTATGTGAATGCAAAAAGGGTCCTGCAGGACAGAACCTAGTAGAATATGCAGTAGTCTCTGATACTGAGATTGTAGAAGCAAAATCTTTACCACACAACTTATCTGCACAAGCAGCAGAATTGATAGCCCTGACACGAGCATGTACCTTAGCAAAGGGTAAATGTGTAAACATTTTTACTGACAGCCAGTACGCTTTTACTGCTGTACATATTTTTGCGCAACAGTGGAAAAAATGGGGAATAACATCTACTGGCAAACCTATCAATCATGCACAGTTTATTTTAGATCTTTTAAAGTCTATTCAGTTACCTCAGAAAGTAGCTATCTGTAAATGCACAGCTCATACCAAGCAACAAGATACAATTTTAAAAGGTAATGCAAGAGCTGATACAGCTGCAAAACAAGCAGCTTCTGAAGTATTTCTTTTAGATGAGGAATTACAACCCTCTGAAACCTTAGATTTAGACATGTTAAAAACAATGCAGACTCTTACTACACAAGCTGAAAAACAACGATGGATAAAATGAGGAGCAATCCTCGAAAAGGGGCTGTACATCTCTAAAGAGGGAAAACCGATACTACCCTCTAATTTGTTTAGATATGCAGCTTTGTTGAGCCATGGGCAGTGCCATGTCTCAACAGGGGGGATAGTACAGCTAGTAAACCAAGTGTTCAGAACGTATGGATTTACAAACTACTCTAAAAAATTCTGTTTGATGTGCCAAATTTGTAACAAACATCATGCACAGGGGGCAATAAAGCCCAAGCAAGGGAGTTTCCCTACACCACCATACCCATTTCACACTATCTGTATGGATTTCATAGAATTGAACAAATGTGAAAATAAAAAGTATTGTCTTGTCATTGTAGATGTGTTTTCCAGATGAGTGGAAGCTTTTCCAACCAAAAACCCAGATGCAGCTATGGTGGCAAAAGTTCTTGTCAAAGAAATCATTCCTAGATTTGGCATCCCGGAAAGAATCTACAGTGACAACGGTACACACTTTGTAAACCAAACCATACAGCAGTTAAGTAAGCATTTTGGTATTTCTTTAAAAAATCATTGTGCATACCATCCGCAATCTGCAGGGCTAGTTGAAAGGCATAATGGTGTATTAAAAAACAAATTGAGAAAGTTAATAGCTGAGACAGGAAATAATTGGCTGTATTGTTTGCCCCTGGCACTGTTGAGCATGAGAACTGTTCCAACTGCAAAATGATTGACTCCTTTTGAAAAACTATTTGGAAGGGCTTATTATACACCCCAGTGGAAACTTCTCATGTCCTCAGACCAGGAAGCTGATTTTACACTAACTGAATATATGAAGAAGTTAATGAATTCTAAACATCTGTTGCAGTCAAATTCTGTTTCAGATAAAGAACAAACCCAGACATCAGAAGTGGCAGTGGCACCCGGAGACTGGGTGTGGATAAAAGTCATAAAGAAGAAGAATTGGTCATCACCAAGGTGGGAAGGTCCATACCAGGTGCTTCTTTCAACACCCACTGCAGTCAAGATAGCAGAGCGAGCCTTGTGGATCCACCTGACGCACTGCAAACTAGTTAAGAACTTTGAACTGGACAAAAATCTTACCTCTCCATCAAGGCCCTCAGCACAAAGTCTGGCTACAAAGGGGGGTCAGATCAATAGGACTGATCCGTCTCAACCCCAGTGAAGAAACCATCAGTGCTGAAGGTCCTATTAGGGCAGAGAGTAAGATCACATGTCAAAAGCGAAAATGATGGAATCCAGAAAAATCCAAATACAACTACTCGGAAGAGTCAGAGAAAACAGGAATGCAGAACAACCATTTCCTCAGAAGTATTGCATAATCATCCTGTTGACTGTACTAGTGACAATAATCTTTTTGTTGTGGCCATTCCTTTTCCCAGCCACACAAACTGAACTGAATAAGTGTGGAGAGTTGCACGCAGAGTGGCACCCAAACTTCAACACTTACCAGGCAATCAAATATGTGTATGCTGAGACCTTCAATGTTTCGAATTGCTGGATTTGCACAGCTTTGCCAACAGCATACGGGGGGGGGTTATTGTTAACTTCAGTCCCCCTAGGAGCACACAAGACCTGGGAAAATTTAGTCTATGATACATCAGATGTCACATCACAAGATAAAGTAGCACTGCACTTGTCTGTTCGACAGAAGGGGACTGTGTGTTTTTACAAAAATGATACAGTTCAGGTGGGTTGGAGCAATTGCAATGTGACTGTTCCCTATAGATGCTACAATAAAACTGATAACACAGGTTCCTATTGCAACACAAGCTATGATTCATTTTTTGAATTGATGCATAGGACAACTGATGAAGTAAAACATAATGCTGACCTTTATAAATAACTGATTATAGTTGACAAAAAATGTTTCATCCAGAACCAGGACATAGTAAAGTTACTACCAAAGTAGAAGATTGTTATTTTGTATGTGGTAGGAAAGCATACAAGTGGTTACCTGAGAACTGGTCCGGCAGTTGTTATTTGGGGTACCTGGTTCAGGCCATACGACACACAACAGTTTTGCCTCAGGAGAAAATTTGGAATGTTCGACGAGAAATCAAGAAGCCTGTCAGTCCAGTGGGGCAGATCAATGTGGGCTGGAAAAACCATCATGCTGTGGGCTTAGGGAAAAATGGACTGTCGCATATGGACTTGGGTGATACCATCATCTCGTGGGCAGGTGTACTGCCAGCATATGGAGCAACAAAATCAATCTGGGAACTGAGAAAACTGTCTAAACTTCTCGAAATAATGAGCATTGCAACCTTGTCCACTCTAGAATTGGTGACTGATGAACTGACTGCCATGAGAACTGTATTGCTTCAAAACCTCATGGCTCTTGACTTCACCCTAGCGGTGAGAGGAGGTACTTGCGCTTTAATCCAGGAGGAGTGCTGTTCGTATACTCCTGACCACAAACACGAGATAGATAATCACCTTGAGGTAATTCAGCAAGTGTCAGCTATGACCAAGCCAGGACCAAATCCATTGACGGACTTTTTCCAGAGATTCTTTGGGGGTGGAGTAGTATCCTAATGAACATCCTGATTGCCATCAGTGTAGGAATGATCCTACTGGTGGTATGTGTGTGCTGCTGCATCCCCTGCATGAAAAGACTGATTAAAGACTTTATAGACATGTCAGTTTCAGAAACCTTATACCAAGGTGCTGAACTTGAAGAATTGTTAAAAAATTGAAAATGCTTTCATAAGTTTAAACTGAATGACGCTCTTAACTGCAAATCCTGAGTAGGAAGAGGTTAGGGGAAGAAAAAAACTGTTATGCTTATTTTGAAAGTAGAATAAAAGTATTAAAACAGGGGAAATGTTATAAAAATATGTATTAGTAATATGCATGCTTAGTGCATTCGAGGTTTAAAAGGGTTTATACATTTATTCTGTTCACACTGCATGAATCTACACAGCTATTAGAAACATAACAGGGTGCATTTGATTTCTGCTAATGTCATGAAAATAATAATAAGTGTTTCATTTCTACTAGTGTCATGAGACATAACAAAGAGTTATTGATTTTCTGCTTATGCCATGAGAAAGTACACAGCTGCTAGAAGCTATTGATAATGAAAACAAAGGATGCTTGAAAGTATAAACCGTAGTCAGCATTACTTGTACCTAAGCTAGAAATGTACCTTGAATCTTGGCAAAATGTAACACATATATTAGAACTGCACAATTGAAGAATAGAAAGTTTGTGGTGGGCTAAAATAAGCCCCAAGGCCAGGTTGTTTTTCTCAAATATTTTGCAAATCAGCAGTTATTCCCAACTAGTCAGCAATTAGTCCAGTAACATTTTCTGTAGAACAATACAGAAAGCTGTGTCTAACTACGTCAATAGAATAGTGACATTTTCTGTGTGACATGGAAAGAAATGTATAAAAGTACCATATAAATCATTAATGCTCAGACAAATCATTCTGCCTGCATGCTTTGTCTCCTTGCTGCAAGTTAATAAAGGGTGCCTTGCTTGAACCTTACGTGAATTGGTCTTTGAAGTTTTTTCCTGTGACAATGTGTATATTTAAATACAACATACTTGATTCAACACTAATATCACTAACATTTACTACACAATTGTAGAAGTCAAAGCGGTTGTTCACTACTATTCAGTATGTGTACTGACTGATATACTGGAAAAAAAACAACAAAAGTCTTCATAGCTGTGATGGCTTAGTGGTTAAGTGATATGACTATAGTGTACAGGATCATTGTTTCAAGACCTGCAAGGGCTGTTTATTTTGTTGCTAGGCAGAACAAGGGATGTTGGATACAGAGTGGTTAAGGAAGTTTTGAGCAGCTTGATCACATTCCAGTCTGATAAAATAGCAGGCTAATGACATTTTTAATAAGTGTATTTAATTCCATGTACATAACATGCATCTATGTACTGTCATTCCAGTAGCATGGGGTGTGAGTCTACTGTCTGGGACACCTGAGTATATATGGCTTGTACAACACTCTTTTCCATTTGAATGTATTACATACATGGGTAGTATCCCAGGTTATATGCAGTCACACTGGCATGTAGTGTATCATTATGTTACTACTGTTGACAGTGCTTTCCTAAGTAAGAGTAGATTACAGATTGTAGTACTGGAACCATACACGCGTGCATGCAAAGATGGACTCTGAGTCCTCACTGTCATGTTCTTGGTGTGTGAGCTGTGTGTCATTAAGTATTTCCTACTGGATGTTGATCTGACATGTGGATATTAACTGTAGACTACTGTAAGTATAGAACATGTCATTGAGGGCTGCTGTCATGTAGTAATGGCATACCTATCAGTGCCAGATGTCTATCTGTCAACACAGTCATCTTAATGCAGAACCTGTTGGCTAGATGATGTCTGTCTGTCCTTTGTACCGATGTGCAAATGTCAGGTATCTATCTTGGCTGCTTACAGGCGATCTATGCTTGAGTGACATTGACATGTCTGCCCAGCTGTGTTATGAATGCCATAGGTAGGAATCGGACCTGTACGCACCACATGCCATGAAAACCTCAACTACACTTCCACAGTCAACAGAACATGCTTGGTTACAGGTGTGCAAGAAAGACACTGACCATGTTATGTAATACATGTTGCACACATGTCAACTGGAGCACCTCACTGGCCCTCTGCAAGAGGCAACCAGATGATTGGATGTTGCATTTAACTCTCACCCTGAGGATCACTCCTGTAGCATCAGTTGATAGATGGCCTGCTGGCAAATGGCTGGTGGCATGATACCAGTATACACACATCTACTACTCTTCCCATCTCACCATGGACAATATCCTGGTCCTGGTACACTCCTCTGAACACCTGTACTTATGGACCCCAGTACTGACAGATGTTTCAGTGTGCATTACTGAGAATAACAATGTCTGTGTGTTTGTAGACCTGTAGTTGATAATACCCTGAGGCCCTTCACACCCACTACACCCCCATTGCCATAGTTAGATATGGCTGCTGCTGTAATAGACATTACATGTATCTTGTTACACTCTTCACCTTATGGGACTCCTGGAGCTTGTAGTACCAGCATAACACTGTTGTACAAATGGGTAGATAGGCATGGGTTACCCTCTGAGTACTTGCAAGTGTGTTTGTATGTGTGCAAGTGTGTATATTTGCAGGATGCAGCATTCTGAGGCCACATTCTCCTAATACAATACACCTTGCCACACAGTATAAGAGATAGTGATGTTGCTGACCATAGGAGAGCTGTGACAATGCATCACCCTACTATCTATGTGGCATGTGCAATAGATGCATATCCTTATAGTAGCACACTTGAGATTAACAAAGGGTTGTATTGCAGTCCTGGTCAATGTGTGATGGTGGGTATGTCAGAGTATTATCATGGGTTTCAGTTAGTACAATATCCAAGGTGGGGTGTAGGTGCTGGGTATACTGTCTTTACATCATCCCTTTTCATCTTCCTACTTCCTACTTCCATCTTCCTACCTCATCTCCTTACTAGACTACTGTTTCTCACTCTTTCTCTCTCTTGTATTGCTACATTAATCCCTTTAAATCTCCTGCTTTACCTCTTTCTCTTAGACTGATTATTGATAACTAATTGCTAATCTTTAGATGATTTAATGTTATGCTACTATTGACCTAGTATAAAACTGTAAGTGCCTTAGGTATTTGTTCCTATTACCTAATGTATATTCATATTTACTTAAAATGCTTTTTATATGTCTCTTAATGTTGATCAATGTGTGGAGCTTTTCTCCCCGGGCCTCTACTGAAAATGGACATATATCCAGCTAGACTAGCCCGGTTAACAAATGTAAAATAAAAAAAAATAAATAAATCATGATACCGCGAGTACATGTCCCAAGGTTCACTGTATGGAGACCACTGTCACCATCAACCATACAGGTAACTGATTACACTATCCAGCTCAGTGATGCATGTGCTGTGTGCAACTTATCTGTAACAGAATGGAGACATTGACAAGGTAGTTAGTACTGATAACCCAGGTCTCTCAGACGTATGTATGACTGCTATGTGGTTGTCATTGTGTATATGACAGTATGTCACACTATGTATTGTTCATAAACAATCAGTACATCCTCCATTACCATACTGAATAAGGCCTGGTGATGTTCTTCACTTAACATGTAACCTGGAACACACCTCATCCTAAAAGCTGTGCGGTGTGTCCAGTTAAGGCCATGCACATTAGAAACACGATGTACCTAGGTAGGGGTTCTAGTACCAGTGTTGCCAAGTAAGAGTGTGCATGTGTATGTGAGCGGATCTACTTCAGTTTGCAGAATATACATGTCCCAGGAGGTCATCTGTCCGAGAACTGACTGGCAAATGCTAACATTTACTGTGGAAATTCATTCCATCACAACTAGTAGTAGATGTGTAAATGCTCTCTTCCCATCTGTATAGCTGTACAGCGATACTGGGGTTGGTATATATAGCTGGGTGTGGATCTTGTGGACACAGCCATCATCATTGCGATTATTGTTGAGTGTATCCCCTGCTTAGTTCACTGTAATACTGTACAGTTCATGTTAACAAGTTACATAGTTCTCAATCACACTATCTGTGGTTCTACACCACCCCACACCCACCAAAGGATAGGGCTGTGCCAACCACACCAACATACCTATCTTTACCAAGTTGAGGATTGCACTACATTGGGGAAGGGGACATATACTTTGCCAGTACCATTGTCAATGACATTAAACTAGCAGACTGATTATTTCCCAATGTGATGTGTCTATTCTGTCTTAGTGGAATTACACAGGCTAAAATGGGTTCCTTGCAAATGTACATACATCCATGTGTACAGTATTCTCTGTGTATTGCATCAACACCAAAGCCTATGTGTGTGTGTGTTATACACAAACATGTGGTGTGTACCACCCAGTACACTTACCATTGTCCACTGTAGAAGGGCTGCTGACATCAGCCACCATGCACTCATCTGTATACACCCCTCAGACCTATCATGCATATGGCACATGCAGTAACTGTTATACAGACAAGTGACTTGTGTTCAGCTGTACCCAGGATATGGCACAGTCAAGGTGTCACCACAGTGCTATACCCATTGTAGGAAACAACAGCAGACCAACATCCTGATGACACATGGACACCTACAACACAAACAGAATACATTATGGAGACCACAATCACTTAGTGTTAATAACAGCTATAATGTATCATGGCTAGACAGCTACACATCTTGACATGTAAGCATTAAAATTTAGTGCTGAAAAAATGTTACACAGCATTACATTGGTACACCATAGTACAGTCACCCTGTGCATCAGAACCATATTAGCCTGTCCCTGCATTGATGTTATGGATGACAGGGATGTGTCACAGGTATCATCATATGCACAGAGTGGGTTGTGGGTTTGCCAGAGACCTAAGCTGAGCCATTCATTTGACATCATGTGTGTGTGTTAAGGGGGTTTCATTATTAATTGGGCTGTTGCAATGTGGTGTGTGTAGGTATGGGGTCACCCTAGCTGTGTTGGTGATGTGTGTGTGTATGCATGCACACATTTCTGCCATGTGGCTGCCCTACACAGGGGTTTGTTGGACAGGAGCAGACCGTACTTGGTAGGGTGTGCAGTTCACCATCTCTGGTCATGGACATGAGAACTGTGCATGCCAGGGGTTCCACGGGCACCACCAGGTACAAGCCACAATATGACACTCTCCCCTGATGATGATATATGTTCACTGTATCCAGGTCCCTCTTGGGACCGGCCAGGGCCATGTGCATGTGGTCTGCTATATTATGGTGTGGACAGCACCCCCCTGCATTGCTGGAGCTGGTACTGCCACTACAGGAGTGGATCTGACATCTTGCACATCCAAGTCAACTTCCAGCTATTGGTGTTGCTGTCCTACGTCCATGTGGCCATTGCACTACTCCCACCATATGCTCAAGCACAGACATTCCATGGTCAAGGATTCCCACCATCTCATCCAACCATCTATCCAGAACCTCTAAAAAATAACGGTGGGCACCTGCAAGATCACGGATGTTGTCAATAGCAGTGGAATGAGTACCCCTTTGCAGCCTCAGACTGTGTCTGGTATACCGTTCCATACATGCCTGCTCCTCCATGATGACCTGAAACATGCGTCTGGTGATACCAGATGTGGCACTTCTCCAAGGGGCATGATGACCAGCAGCCCTCCTACAAGCACCCCTGTACATCTACCTGTGTGGAACCCCACCAAACATCTGGCTATGGCTGCTGTGTCCAGACACATGTGCCATAGACAAAACACTGTCCTGTATTAACTGTACATACACACACACACACACACACACACACACACACACACACACACACACACACACACACACACACACACACACACAAACACACACACACTTACAGATCAGGTTGCACAAAGATATTACACACAGACCTCTCATTACCCATCTGTCAACATGCATGGCATATGGCACTCAGCATGCAGTGTAGCTATAGTCAATCCCTGTTACCAACATTATACATCTTTTTGATGCATGGGTTGTGTTATTAGGTGATGCCCCTCCACCTGGAACACACTGCACTCATGTACACAGTATTGCTGTGCACCTGTTCAGCACCCTGGGATGTACTGTGCACTATACATCACAGGTGTTCACGCCATTGCTGAATGTGTATATGTGTGTCAGTTATGTTTGCTCTGCATCTCACAGCCACTATGTGTTTGTCCAACACATACCTGAGATGATATGTGGACATACTCTGGAACAAACTAGCTATCTACAACTAACAAAGCTTCTCATTAGCACTCTTCAAGAAAAATCTTGATGATTGGATGGGAGGTAGGAAACTAACACTGGGGATCACTTCTGTGTCTCTGCTTGACAGGGGCACAGGAAAATAATTTTCTTGGATGGAGAAAGCCAGGGTACCTTTTTGGCTAGGCTTATATAGGCCCTAGGGCCAATAGCCTAGTACCTACCTATGAACCTATGAACCTATTTCATTAGTGAATCCCTGATGTCTGATATGCAGATCTCATCATCAGCGGTGCATGTATGACCAATAAAATACAATTACACTGACAACTTTCAAACCTTATTGTGGATATGAGGAGTGTACACACCCTTATTGACATGGAACCCTCTTCCCTGATGTGCGATGGGGCCACAATGCTGCATATGTTAGCATTACATGAACCTAATGTATGACATATGACCTGTGCAATCAAATGCACTATCAAACAAATGTGTTAGTTGTGCAGTTGCTGATTGAGATGCATACAATTTGTGGGTGCATAAGTGTGCACACCCTTAACATGACAGTTTGTTGCACCAACTGTTAAGTGTACTATAGCAGTCACTATTCCTGGAAGGGGTATACTAGCATGGGCCATCTGCATTTGCCAGTATTTGATCACTCTCCCCTACAAGTGTCCCCCAACTCTGCAAGATTGCAAGGTCAACTCATGTGCACAGCCCTTGGAGGTCACACAGTGCCTTCACTATTGCTGTGGAGACTGGGTTATGTATGCCAAAATTCATAACCTTGACTGTGTGCAGATAGAGCCATTCTTAGTGAGCTTTGGATGTCTGCTTCAGTTCACTGTTGTGTTTCAGGATGACACCTCTCCCCATACTCAGCCTATGGGCTACACATGAGTATCATTTTGCAGTGTCCCAAATTCAGAACACCATGTGTACCAACCTAGTCCCTGCTAATGAATGGCAAACATACAGGTGTACACTGGCACCAGTAAGGTACAGATGGGGATGGTGGGCCTGAGGTGGGGTGAGGTGTTGCTTATGCAGCACATGTATCTTAATTGATATTGTCTGTAGGTTTCCAACTTGGTCTTGGTACACCATTACACATTGCAATACATGCCTTTGGGGGACTTCTGATGTTATGCATATGCTACCTGTTGTGAGCCCTGGCTGATGTTTCCTGTGGAACATCTGTCCCATCTGATTACCCTAACCCATGGGCCACACGTATGCAAGTCCAGGTGATTGTCAACATAGGTACTGCACAGTCAGTACTTGCTAGACATTCCTGCAACTCCCTCAGTGTTGTGGCATGTTACTAGGCAGCCTGCATGACCAGTTTTCAATGTTTCATCAGCTGTCTTAGATGGCCATCTGTTTATTGTCTACTTTAATGTTTTCCCATACATCCTCATCACATATATGACTGTCTGCACTGTTTGCCATGGTATATGCAATGGTGAGGTAAGGCTACACGTCCCACTCCTGCATGCTACCTGTTGGGTATGGGATCCATTCCATGGCTTGTAAGATGTGTGCAAGCCATGACTGCCTCTGTTGCAAGTGAGTGGGCACCATTTGATGGACAAACGTCTTGGACAGCAGACCATTTCTTGGTGTGAAATTGAGGACATGTACTTGCTGGAAGGTGCATACTCATGCGTGAATGCTGTCAGTACCTAAAAAGGTGATTCCACAAAATGTTATTTGGAATGTATGCACACATATGCGTCCAGTGTTTGTTAAGGTATGTATTCTCCATATTTGCTGTCCTAACATAGGATTCCATATTACACATTCATTGCTCATGTTATGACCACATTACAGGTTGTAAGGGTTGTGGAATGCAGTATTGTGATATGTCATTGTGTAGATCTATAACAGTTGCCATTGTAATAGTGGTATATGCACTGTTGTAGCACTGTATAAGGGTGATGTTTCAGACATGTTCCTACTGTAGGCCATTTGTCCCAACATTCTGTTAATCTCTGTGCACACATCTTGCAATGACAGGTTGCTAGTTATATTGCATGACTCTTACATACCCTTCAGATATGCCACAATGGTGACCACCATGATGCAGTGCAGTTAACAGCAACACTACGTGAACATGTACATCATGCATTATGGGTAGGTGTGTTAAATGTGTGCATGGCAAATACCATGGCCATAACATGGCTGGTGTATTGGCAAACCGGAACAAACAACACTATAATCACCAGCTACAGGCTGCTGCCCCAAAGGTATACCAGAGGGACCTAAACAGTTGTGTGAGAGATGTGATGTCAGTAGCTACAACTGTGGCATTGGTACAGGGTAGGAGCTGCGTTACAGTACATCAGCAATACAAACCGACAATACTACAGATAATGCAAACCTGTTTATTACTACAATGCAGCAACAGACTATATATCTTTTATTTCACATATGCATGATTAAACTCTGCAGATGCAGATGGATAAGCAACGGTGGTCTACTGATGTGCTCTGGGGCCTTACCTGCATGCTTCTCGTACATTGTGCGGGTAGCACCCACCTCCACAATGCTATATGCAGGGTCTTGTCTTTGTGGGCAGGCAGGTGCCCTGAGGCTGGTGAGGAGCTCCTC